>NW_021390962.1:60792-116602 GCF_001605985.2 Dendrobium catenatum
CTGAAAAACACAAATTACCAAATTTGCACAGAATGTAGATAATCACATTTCAGAACATTTATTCCACTGCATAGATAATTTTCAATTTCGTAGAAAAATGCAGTCGACTAAAAACACTGCCGAATCAAAAATACCCGGATAAAAATCTTCAGAAAATAACCAAAATGTGCACACTCGGCACTTCAACAATATACAGAAAGTTACACGGTAAAAACTGAACCAATCAAAAGATATGGACGAAAATCGCTAACGGAAACAAAATCCGGACAGAAAATACCGCCAAGCACGACGGTTCTGAAAATTGAGAAAGGCGGAATGTGCCTTACCTTGCGTACAGCAATATCCTGAACAGTCTCTTCGGACGAAAACGGCTCCGTGTCGCCCGAAAATCAACTTTTCCAAAAATTCCCTCGACTTTCTCTCTCCTCAAAATCAGATATTTTATTTTTTTTATTTTCTCTCTCTTCAAAACGACTGATTTCTGCTTTATAATACTCAGATCGGCCCGGCCGATCGCCAGATCGTCCCAGGACGATCAGACCAAATTGGATCGTCCTGGACGGTTCCCAGAACTTGTTTCAGGCCGATATTTTATTAGCCATAGTTACATCATCCAATTCAGGCGCCACCACACAACCTAACTCAGCATCAAGCAGATTAGCCTCACTAATAGAAAAATTCAATTTCAAATCATTAGACAAATCAAAAACAATATTAATTATTTCATCGACAGTATTAGTAATAATATTATCATTGCGCAACATTACTGTCATTACCAATAGTAGGACACAAAACTAGAGCTCCATCAATGGCATCACAAAAAAAAAACAAAATTTTCCCCCTATCACCCTCATACCTAACAATCACATTCAATGGTTTAGATACTAGAGGAACAAAATTTGGCGGGGCAACGTGAAGAGGCAAGCAATCACCACTCAAATGCCTTAAACATTTACATGAAGCACAAAAGGCTGGGAAAGCTTCCATTGACACATGTTGAATATATCCTAGATTCTCAGGACCCAACCAGACTTTATTGGAATATTATTTTGTGATGTCAAACACAACACACAAGATACATACAGTCTAGTACTCACGAAAGTAGTTGTATTAACCTTTAGAGGCCGACCAAAAATCAAACCCAAACCAATGAGGATACGAGGGGAAACAAATGAGGTCAGAGATTGGGGAAGGAGACCCAGATAGGGATAACATGCGACTCAATACCAACATCAATGAGAGGAAACCATTTGTTCAACGTCATATATCAATTATGAACTAAGTAGGAACAATGAAATAAAATCCTACAGTAATCAAGGTCATTACTCAACTTGATCAAGACATGCGTCTGATCAAGCAAAGTAACATAAACCTCACCCATAAGCTTAAGGGAGAAAAAAAACCTATGAATAGATGACAGAGAAGGCCTCTTAGAAGGGAAAAAACTAATTAAGGAAAATTGAAAAGGAATCACAAGGGCATTGATTTCTTCCTCTGTAATCCAGAGCGACGGTAAACCACGAAACGAAGAAGGTTTGAGGTCAGGAAATCGACCATCAGAGGGGCTACCAGCAAGAGCATCAAGAAAAGACTGAGATTTGAACGATCTTTCAAAAAAACCAGGATCACACAATCATTTCCCCACCATTCCAGCGAGGAAGGTCGAAAGTGCCGAAAAAAAATAAAAAAAAACACCAAATCACCACAGCAAAAGAAAGCAACAGAAGAATAAACATCCCTGGAGCATTAAGGAGTGCACACCCCAGCCGGCCGAGGAGCCCTCAGAATCGCCCAATCGGAAACCCTAGCAGAGAGCGATTGATGATACTGCTTCCTTCTTATCCCTTTCCTTTACCCATCCACATACCACTACATAACCTAGTTGAGTACGTAAGATTAGGTTTATTTGAAACCTACATTTACAGATCCAAAATGGTCTATATCATATGAAGTGAAATTATGCTTCTAATTCTAAAAGCAATCTGTTGTGGATCTGTTTTCATGGTTTATGATTTTGATGATAGCAAACACTCTTATTTCTATACGACTACCTTATCTATTGAAATTTCAGGTCCACACGATCAGACTGTAATTTGGAACCAGCTCAAGATTGGGTAGACTAGGTCTGAGGCAGTTTGTACACTTTTTCCTTTCTTAAGCATATTGTATTTGGTGTGGCTTCTAATGCTTTGTAACTTGGAATATTTTTTGACTGTTCCTTAGAGTTTACTGTTTTTGGAAACATCGTCTGGGATGATATTTATATCGGCCTGGACGATCTGTTCAAAAGCAGAAACCCTAATTAGGGCATCCTCATTAAAGCAGCCGTCATTATTCAAAACACATCGTCCTGGACAATTTTGTATCGGCCAGGACGATAGGCTCAAAACAGAAAGAATTTTCCTCCATATCTATTTAAGAATTACTTATTTTTGGACATCATCCCGGTGGATCGTCCAGGACTATAAAATATCGTCCAGGACGAGCCAGGACAATTTTTCCAAAATTTCTCTGGAATTTAAGAAAAAAATTATGACATGATTTCACGGTCAAATCGTCCTGGAAGATCGAAAAATCGTCCGGGACGATATGCTGGACGATTGGACATCGGATAGCTGTTTTTTAGGGCAATGTTCAGGATGGTATTCCATGATTTATACTGATTGTCCAGGATAATATATTATCATCCTGGACGATATGAACAAATTTCTTATGATCGTCTCAAATCATCCCGGCTGATTGGGCTTAAATTGTACTGATCGTACAGGACGATATTAGTATCGTCCTAGACGATAATGTCGGAAAATTACATTAATGAGCTTGTTTTGAGATCTTCTATTTAAAGCTATGACATGACACTTTGTAAGTGTCTTTGGCAGCCATTGTAGCGTCATTCTTTTGGGGGAAACTTGAAGAGAGAGCTTGAAAGGGAGTGAGGAATGGGTGAAGTCTGAGAGAGGGAGAAGATCCTGTGAGGGGGGACTCAAGGGAGTGTGGAGGGGGATTCCACACGATTTCTCCAGCAGGCTTGCACCTTAATACCATCGGATTCAAGGCTTATCTCTAGGGAAGTTCACCAAAGAAGAATATCTCTTTGGTGTCAAAGGACCCGGCGACTCCGCCGCACCGAGGAAGGTGGAAGTGATTTTATAAGGGCTTCTCCACCTAGCTGTGGGGTTAAAGGAGAGGCACTTATTTAGTGCAATACCTGGAGGGTGTCTCTAAGGAGTGGACGTAGGTCAAGATTTTTCTTATTATTGCTTCCGCATTTAATTTCTGCATCGTTGGTTTTGATTGTGGTGAATCTTTTTTTTGGATTTAAGATTGTGTTTGTTTTAAATACTGATTCACCTCTCTATCTCTTTATTAGCCTTGGGCCAGTTCATAAGGGGACTAACATCCCTAACGAACTTTCACAATCAAAATTTTATTTTTATGTTGATTTTTAATGCAATGCCACGCATATTGAATGCAAAATCTGTATAATTAATTTTTTTATAAAAAGCTTAAAAATAGATTATCCCGAGGAGAAAATCTCCCCACAGATAAAATTTCATCCTAATAAGTCAAGTAGTCTATCCAAATCAGTAGACAAGGAGATGCCAAAATAAAAAATAGAAACAATATACTATGAATATGGCCGGATGCCAATTTCTTTTTCTAATCGTTTAACGTTCTATATTATATATTTGTTTTGAATTGAAAAATTTTCCTAAAGGCCTAATAAGACTCAATTCCAAACTATCCAATACTCAAGCATGCAATATCCACAGTTCATTAGTTTGTTTTTCTTTTCTTGGTAAATCAAGAAGGTTTTTTGCACATAAAACTTGAGGCTTGAAATATCGATCAATGTTCTAGTGTCACTTTTTTATTTCCTAACTAATGTTACAGTTTTTAGTTATAGTTAAAGTTATAAGTAAGCATTTTTTATTTTAAGTTTTTTGTTTAAGTTTATGATAAGTTATTTGGGCTTTGTAATAGAGCAAGAATAAAATATAAAATGCAGATAAAAAACATGTAAGGAAAATAAAATACCATTGAAGTATTAAACAGAAAAGTAAATACCCTAACTTAAGAAGTCTAAGTTCAATGCCCTATCTTACATCTAGTGTACAGTAGGTCATGCAGTTATTGCCCAATTATTGATTTATTTGTTTCATTTTTAATTTTAAATTTGTTTAATTTTTACTTATAGATGGTTTTAATTTTTGTTTTAATATTCTACAGCTTTTATTTGCCTTTTCAAATATCTTTTTTTTTTCATTTTATTTTGCTTAACTCGATGAAGTTAACACTACAATGCTTCATAGACAAGAAGTAATTAAGATCCATAGAAATATCATAGATAAAATGCATGAAATTTTTGTTAATGCTTTTCAAACAAATCGATATCAACTACATTTTATTAAGAATTATTCCAATTAAATGTTTCTTCTAATTTAATTAGCTTTTTTGCCAAATATTTTTCTTACAAGATGTCTGACTGAATCTATTTAAATCAGATTGATTTATGAAACTTAAACTACAAGAAACATACCAGTCAAAGAATTTTAGCCAGCAAATGCTAATCCCTTCATGTAAGATACTATAGAAAAATTATTGATTTCTGACGCATTTTCTATCAGGACTAAAATGTGAATTTATGATGAAAGTCTTTTTTGCGGTAAAATATAGGTAGGAAATATTTCACGGATGGAAAAAAAAAATTGATGGAAACTTTTCTGATTCAGCAAAGCCCCAGTTATCCACGAATGTAATGCTACATGAAAATTCTAAGGAAGTAAAATATTCCCTAGTAGTTTTCAATGAAATTTCTAGCATATAGATCAGCCGAAAATTTTCAACTGATGGAACAACCAAAATTTCATGCAACAACATCATCATCCTCGTTGAAAAATTCATAATTTTTTTGGTATTTTTCATTTCCAATGGAAAATCTATAGAAAATTTGTCAGAAACATGTACCAAAATTAAAAAAAAAAAATTCTAACATTCTAATTACACTTAAAATATTTATATTTTATAGCGGCTCACTCCAACGCGTTATAATAAGATAATATAAATCAAAACTAGCTTTATAGACAAAGAATAATATCAAAAGAACATTAATTAAAAAAATGTAACAATTAAACCATAACATGTTCTTAAATAGTTTGCAAAATTTAACATTCAGTTCATTACATTTTATAATGCATATAGTAGACCTTACCGCCCTTGGTCTCCTCACTTTCTTAGGCTCTTGAGCCTACTTCTTTTATTTTTGTTTCTTATATGATCATATTGTTGTGTTAATATGTCAATTTTATATATGTCACACCCACTCTATCTCTTTGATAAGAGTAGCCACCCTTTGGCTCTTCTCCTCATTGCCTAAATTTTCATAGGATGCTGAGCTGGATGCATTTATCTCATATGCATATGCTTGGGAGTCTAATCCATACACTCTCTACTTCTACCTGCCTCTGATCGCCTGTGACCAGGTGCTATAGTCAGGGAACTGTGTTGATCCCAAAGAGGATCCCTCCCTAGTGGAAGGTTGACTATTCCAAATTCGTACATAATCATCCTGCAAGAAATGGAATAAATGTTACCCATATAACTATAGACATGGAAACAAGTTATTTTAAAATTCACGTGAGGTTTTCTTGATTTTTTATCAACCCACTAGTGATACTTTTGGTGTTTGTGTGTGTGTGTGTGCAACTCCAACATGTTTGTCTATCTATACTAAGCACATCTTTCTGCAAAAGAACTTGGTAAAATAATAATTTTAAATAAATGAAACTAGATTATGATTAAAATGTTACTAATCATTTTCTATGCTCACTGTGAGGTACTAATGCACCCGTATAAAGTAAGCTTCCTAAGCCTCCACAATCAGATACTATATTCTTTTATTATGCTCCCTCTTCTTAGTATACTCGAGGCAAATTTAGGCTCTGGTCAAGTCACCCCAAACGCCCTCCACAAGCTCTAGGAGCCACTAACCTGACTTTTTAATATTAATGAACATATCTCTCAATCTATTGGAACCTCTCTTCTTAAAATTATTTCTTATCCTAACATTATGTTCTGAAAGTTACATAATCTCCTTTTTAAGAATTTCAAAATATAAATTATTGGTAATAAATTTAATAAATATAGAACTTAAATAATGAAGAATATTTTACCTCAAATTTCTTGAACCACATATCTCTTACATCATGAGGTTAGTATATCCTACCTCAAAGTTTTTGGCTATTCCTCCTACGTTCAAATTGACGCGGGATCTAGAAGTAAGCTTGATCCAAAATCTATCAAATGTACTTGGATATGTCTCAAATGAATTTGGTTACAAATTCTAGGATTATCAGAATTAGAAATTCATTTAGAGTAAGGATGTTAAATTCAATGAAAATGGAATATATAAGGATAGAAATGGGACTTCTAAAGATTCTTCCAAATATATTGAAATTGAGGATGATGATGATGATCAATAAGATAAAGCTGATGAAGAACATAGAGTACCTCAAACTCTTGGTACTGAAATAAGGATATGCTCATAATCCCAAAGCCAATACAAGGGTATTCTCCATCCTTGTCATATATATTGCTCAAAAATAATTGCTAACAAATAATGGTGAACCATAGGGCAATTATGATGTCATTCAATTTGATGTTTCAAAGAAGAGGGAGTAAGCCATGGATGATGAGATGCATTCACTTGAGTTGAATCAGACTTGAGAGTTGAAAGATGTACTAGATGACAATAAAGCACTGTAGAACAAGTGGTTTTATAGGTTGAAAGAAGAACTTCATAGTAGAAAGCGCTACAAGGCTCGGCTTATAGTTGAAGATTTTCAACTTAAGGAAAGAGTGGACTTCACTTAAATCTTCTCTCCAGTGGTTAAGATGACTACAATCAAAGTTGTACTGAGCATGGTAATAGTTGAGGATTTACATCTAAAGCAGATGGATGTAAATACAACATTTCTTCATGGTGACCTTGACAAAGAGTTGTGTATGATGCAACCTTAGGGATATGTAGTCACAGGTAATGAAAATTCTATGTGTAGGCTCATGAGGAGCTTATACAGATTGAAGTAAGCGTCAAGATAGAGTGATATAGATATTTGACAAGTTTATATTAGATAATGAGTACACAGTGCCATACATACAGCTATTATTTTTTTCAAACAGTTTAATAAATGTTACTGCTTTTATTTATGGATGACATGCTGATTGCCTGTTCAGATATGGAGAAGATAAGATATCTAAAAGAATAGTTATTAAATGACTTTAAAATGAAATATATAGGTCAAGCAAAGAAAATTTTTGATATGAGAATCAGTAGAGATATAAGTACAAGTATACTGAAGTTGTCCAAGTTAGAGTATGTTGAAAAGGAGCTTAATAGATTCAACATGAGTGAGAGAAAGCTAGATTGCACTCCCTTGAGTAGTCACTATTATTTATACAAAGAAAAATTGCTTAAATCTAAAGTAGAGAATGAACATATGAAGAAGACTTTGTATGCTTTAGTAGTTGGAAGTTTCATGTATGTTATAATTGCACAAGATCTAATATAACATGTGCAATGGGAGTTGTCAGTAGATTTATGAGTAACCCAATAAAATTTCATTAGGAGGTGATTAAGTGGATTCTCATGTACTTGAAAGGATCAGTTAATGAAGCTCTTTGCTTTGGTGGTGCAAGGATTGATATACAAGGTTATATGGATTCTAATCTTGTTGGAGATTTTGATGGCAAGAGAAGCAAAACATGTTATATATTTACTTTGGTAAAGACTGTGGTTAGTTGGGTTTCCAAGTTATAATAGATTGCTACGCTCTCAACCATAGAAATTTAGTATATTGCTATTATTGAGGTTAACAAGGAGATTATTTGGTTGTAAAGTTTCTTGATAAAACTTGGCAAGGGGAAAAAGGAATGTAAAGTTGTATAGTGATAGCATGAGTGATACACATCTAGTAAATAATGCTACATTTCATGCCAGGATAAAGCACATCCAACTTTGATATCATTTCATTAGGTTGCTTCTAGAAGATGGTCAGTTATCTTGAGAAAAGATACAAACGATCGAGATTCCTGTAAATATACTGATGAACATAGTGGTAGTTAATAAATTGTAGCTATGTGTAGCTTTAGTTGGTCTTCATGGAGGATGAGAGCAGAGGTGAGCCACACTACTAGTGCTATGACTAGTGTTACATATCAAAAAAAAGATTGACTGCAATAAGTGACAAGTGGTAGATTGTTATGTGGGGAATCCTATTGTGTTGGCCAATTTGGTTATTATGTTGTCTCGAACCTCAAAACTTTTCGTATACACTAGAGCAGCGGGGGGTTACCCTCTACTTGGATTCATGTTCTTTACATCTAAATTTTTTCTTTTGTACAACACCCTAGTGATGTGTACTCGAGCACCAAGCACTGTACTCCCGAGCGCCCATGCGCTGAACGAAAGAGAGCATAACACCATAGCAGCCTAGATATGGTGTTACAGTAGTTCAAGATGGAGGCTTGATTGCCACTGCGCTTCAAACTAGTATCGTCATGCTGCGAGACAGACTGGATAGTTTTTCTCACTTTTTGAAGCTTTGCATCCCTTAGAGTTATTTTGTTTGGCTTTCTCTTATAGTTTCAGTTAGGTCAATTGTGAGAATGGTTCATGTGAGAAGATAAGCAAGGAGAAAGTGAGATAGAAGAGAGATTTGTACTTATTTCTTCTAGTTTTCATAGTGAATTTCTTGGTGTTGTGTGGCTTTGTGGTTTTTCCCTAATTTGGATTTTTCCACATTAAATCAGGGTGTCCTTTAATTTTTCACAAATTTTACTTTCTTTCTAGTTTTAGTTAGGTCCTTTAATTTGCAAAGTCAAAGATTCAGTTAGCGCTGAACCAAATAGCTTGAATTGAGCTTGAGTTAGATGGAGTCGATCATGGTTAATTAGATCAAATATATTGGTTCCATGGAATAGAAATTAGGATACATAATCCTTAAAACCAATAAAACTATTATTTAATATAATTTTTTTGGTATTAATAATTTATTAAATATATTTATATGTAATTCTATCTTTAATAAAATGTTTTAATTATTCACTCCAAAATAAATTTTCCTTAGGTTTACACGAAAGTTAACTTAATGTAAAATCTTATTTTCTTAATTAAAAACAATTAAGTAAATTAGAAAAATTTATTGTAAACTTATTGTTATGTAATTAAAAGAAATTATATAAATTTCTTCTAATTATGTAGTACAAAATCTATTAAAATTCTTATATAACCATTAAAGTTTCTCAATGCATGTATTTTTTTTTTCAAATTTTACAATAAAAATATAACTCGCCTTTTTTCTACTACTCTTAGTTAAAAAGCTACAAATCTCCTTTTTCAACTAACATCCATATCAAAGATATAAGCCAAGCTAATACTACAAACATTTATTTGTGCAGCTCAAACATTTTAGTAACAATTTTTTAAGCTCTATTAAAGCTAGACTTCTACTCCAACTCTCACAATAAACAATATGTACAAGAAAGATATTTTTCTTTTTTCATTCTTCATGGGCTTTCATCATTAGAAGACGAACAAGAAAGTTGAACTCTTGTGATTGATGATATATGTCGAGGAAAGAGTACATGCTGCAATCTCTCTAGGCTATCCATAATTAACTACAAAGTCATTGGTATCAGAGCTTGAGATTCACAAATAAAGAAAAATGATGCCTCCGTGAAGGATCAATTAGTAATGTGCCCAATAAATTGTGATTGAAGATTATAACAAGGAATAGAATAATTGCAACATCATCTAGCTTGTTTCAGAAGACAGAGGCTTGAGGAATAGCAAATGGGTTGGGGTGGTGGACATTATGAGTAGCAAGAAGTGAACTTATTCGATCAAGGTAACTCAGGTGATGAAGAAACTCTCTTGAAACCATCAAACTGAGATGCAAGAAAATTGTCTTATGATTTTGAGATCAAGTTTATTGTTTTGATTCTTACAGTGCAAAGAATTTTAGAACCAAATGAAGTATCGATAGATTGAAAAGTTAAATTAGCCACCATTATATTGAGAAAATTTGATTGAATGTTGTTAGAGTATTTGAAGTAATAAAACTATATGGAAAGGCATAGAAAGATCAGTACTTCACCCAAAATGAAAATATAATTGCAGCAAACCTACTTGCCTAATTACTATCGCCAAGAAAAATTTTTTATGCTCCATGATATTCAATAAGGGGAATTAATGATAGAAGAATTCATTGCAGAATTCGAGAAGTACCTATAAAAATGTAATCATGTGGATACGCAATAGAATAAGATTGCTTAGTTTATTAGAGGATTGGAGCCAACCATTGAAAAAATGTGCTTCAATTGTAGACTTATTGGACCTTTCATGACGTGTTGAAGCTGTGCTAAAGGTGAACATTTTATTTAATCCTCCAATAATTATGCCAGTAAGCCTCCACAATGTGGCATTGATTAGGCTTATGGCAAGACTACAAGTACTATAAAACTCAAGCAAATAATCTAGAAAATCCAATTTTAATAATCAAGACTAACTCCATGTAATAGGGAACCTCAATTCCGTGCTTTCAAGTACTTTAAATGTTATGAGCTTGGACATATTGCCTCCAATTATCCAGATAGGGTTTGTGGTCATCCTTATCAAGGAGCCTTTATTGGAAGGAGAGGGAATCAAAGCTATGAGTGCTAAAATAAATAAAAAAATGTTATGCATGCTGATGAAGGAGAGTTATTAATAGTTCGGCAGACTTCAGTGGCTATCAACTATAAAGAGAATAAATTGTTATTATATAAAATATTCTATATATGATGCACAAGCCAATGAAAAGTTTGTATTCTCATCATCGGTGAGGACATCCTAAAAAATGTAGTGGTGATTAAGATGGATGAGTCATTGTGTTTGTCAACCCAAGAATATCCGCACCCTTAAAAATACTTGTGGTTATAGAAATGGGGCAAAATCAAAGTAACAGTACTGACACTACATCTCTATTTTTGTAATACTTTAGAGAGGCCTCAATAGGTCTACTATAAGTGATCCTAAAAGAGAATCTATATGTTCACCAGCACTTGGATGTGTCTTACCTCTTACACACCTCTATAAGGATATAATTCCCCAAGAAATATCAATCATCTTACCACCATACATGAGATTCCACATGAAATTAATTTAATTATAGCCTTCATCTTCCTCCATAGACTAACTTACTGGTTGAGTATGAAGATTTATTAAAAAGGTTAATAAACTTATGGTTATAGGGCTTTTTATGGATAGTTTAAGTCTATTTGCAATCCTTATGCTATTAGCTCTACAAAAAGACAAGTTATGGAAAATGTGTATTAATAGACTGATTATAAATCAGATCACTATAAAGCACTACTTTCTAATCTTGTGGTTGGATAACTTGCTATATCAACTTCAAGGTTCCTCATCATTCTCCAAAATTAATCTATGAAGTGGCATCATCAAATTCGATTACAATCAATAGAAGAATGGAAGACAGTATTCAAGATGTGAGATGGGTTCTATGAATTTACTGTCACGCTCTTCAAATTATTCAACAAACCAAGTCTTTTGATGAAATTATTGAATAGTGTTTTGTTTTATATATATATATATATTGGGTTATATTATTTCTTATGCTAGATTTAGATGTACCCGTCCAAGGGACATCCATCGTAAAATGATTGACCCCTTATTCCTTTCAGGATATAAGATAACTTCATGTCATTGTATCTTTTTATAAAATATTGAATCATCAGTTCAACACCACTTCTGTGCCCCTCATAAAAGTTCTCAAATTAGAGATGCTCTACTGGACCAACCATGCCCAATATAGTTTTGAAAATTTGAAACATTACGTGATGGTTATAATGGTATTGTCTTTGCTCAATTTGGTATTGTGGGCTCTAAAATTCATGCCCCATCATCTCTTGCTTTTAGGAGAGTTTTAACGAGTTATTAAGTTCCAAGGTAAATTTTAAGAAGACATATTGGGTTTGAAATAAAACACTACCCAGATATTTCTCCCTCATTTCTTAGGATTTTATGATATGAGTTCTAGTTTCCTATTGGTGCAAGCTCATATAGTTAATTGCCCCTTCCTATAACAAGAGAGAACTTTTGATTAAGGCTAGTGGTCAAACAAATACATAAAAATGTGTAGAAATACATAATATCTAGCATATAGTAGCAGCAGGTTTGGTATGTTAGAATTTAATATTTTAAATTAAAAATTTCACCATATTGAACTTAAACCAATTGGTGGGGGAGAGTGATAATGAGCCCAATCAAGATCTCATGGTTCTATTATCACGATTGAACATGGTCCATTATCTACTTAGTTAGATGAGGTAGTTGACCCAACCTAACAGAAGGATCCTTGTTAGTATACATAGGTATCTTCGTCCAAGGTACCTTATAGACCTAGGATGAGCATTTTTTTAAGGGGCAAATTTGAATCCATCTTAGCTAACAAAGGGCTTTCTGCCCTATAGATTATATCATATTGATTCATATCTCAACGATTTGAAGCTATTACGTAACATAAGTTCTATGACCATAACTGTAATATAATAGTGTCATTTGACCAAGCCACTAGGATAGAGGATCATGGTTATAATCGTTGACCATGCGAAGCCATCGAGTCAAACCACAGGTTCTTTGTTGAGCCATCCATGTAAATTACCGATTAGAGGACCAATGCCACATCTTTAATGAAAGGAGACTATTTGAGAATGAATCATGGTGATAGTCTTGACAAGACATCTGCTCTTTGTAAGCTAAAGTGATTTTCAAATTTATCCACCCTAGTAAATTATTTTGGAAGGTGGATTGATTTTGTTTTAAGTGTTTGATGATTTATTTTAATTTTGAATATTACAGATTCTTGTGATTTTTTTTAATTTTTATAGGCATTTGGGAGGCATTTGAAGGTGTAGAGTCCCATATTATTAATATAAACATTCAACATGACCATCATCAAGATATTTATGTCAAATATATTTTATTGATTGAACTCTATCAACTCTATCCACTTGCTGACAAAGGATCAGGTTCATTATCAATTGTATGATTCTATTAATAGATCTTACTAGTTATAAGCCTTAAAGGACTAATATGAACATATAACACCAAATATCCTAGCTGATGCCACGATCATATATTTATTCATTAGTTTAAGTCTTGTCTACTACCGTCCTATCATGAAGAAGAATTGGACTTGAACTAAAGTTTATTTCTTAACCCAAGCAGCATCCTTAGATGTCACGTGTGTGCCAATAACATGCTCGTTTGGGCTCATGCGAGTGTCTATTCTTACATGCATCATGTTAATATGCTTGCATATGTAATTTCATATTTTCATATATATATGTTACAAAGCACGTACAAGGGCATTTTGAAATTTTTGCACTGATTAGTTATGCGAATGATCATCATTTGGGTGTGCACAGTGATCTATATGGAAGCTCGCAAACACCTTCTATCTGCTTGTATGAACATCATGAATTCAGTGGTATGGCGTCACGTCATGAGCTATTTACTGCTTCATGCAGATGAGTTGTTGTTGAGAAGTGCACAGGACTTCACTTGAGAATTTGCACATGCCTTCTATCCACTTGTATGCATGTTGCCATCCATTGGCATAGCATTGCAGATTGAATTTCATCTTTCCCAGTATTTTGCCAGTATGTTGTATATAGGAATTGGTAGACTCCATTTGTCCTCTTGTATACATATTGTAATGTATGTGCAAGGGCATTTTAGAATATTTAGCATTAATCAAACACACATGCAACTATCACTTGATGTGTGCAACATTCTATCTAAGTGCTTACACATGCCTTCTATCTTCTTGTATAAATGTTACGGATTTGGTGGCATGGCTATCATGATTTACTTGCTACTTTTTCCACATTAGCTATCATTGAGAAATTCACAACTTCACTAGGGAATTTATAAATGTCTTCTATATGCTTGTATGCTTTTTAGGGATTCGATGGCATGGCATCGTACTATGTGTTTCATGCTGCTTTATATAGTTATACTATCATGCACTAACTAGTCTATTGATATCACTTATAAACTTTTGCATTCATCACAAACTTGATGCTTATGTCTACATGTAATACTTCACGCTCACCGTGATATTCTTACTTATGCTTACAGAGGATTTGTAATAAATTCACTACATTGGTTCATAGTTTGGATCATAGTATACATTTTGAGCTCTCCACTATCATCTGTGGGTAAATTATGTTGAATGTAGGTTCTCTAGTGATTCTCATAAGTATTTGCAGTTATCACCATTCTTCCTGTATTTGGTTGTAGACAACATGTTAATCTCATAACAGGCCTCTTGCAGCAGCCAGTGGGAGTATGCATTTGATAGGTATCATATGTCTTCACTTGTAAGTAGGTAGTATATTTACTTACCATTGTACGGATATTGATTGTAAGGATGATGTAACATTCACCACCTGTTGTTATGATGGCTTATAGGTGTGTAGGTGCCTTGTATATATTACAGATATAATGTCTTTGCCTACAAGTAGCAAGTTTCATGAGCATCTATATTCACGAGGAACTTTTTTATTCATTACATGTTTAATCCCTTTATATATAGGGCATATATGTATTAACTTGTCACTGATGTGAGTGTTATGCCTCAACCATTATTATATGTAGGTGACTTATAAGGTGTAAGGATTTCACATGCTTACTTGTAATTGCTTGCATGATCCAATGTGATTGTTCATATGTTAACATTAAGTGAAAATTGTGGGTCTCCAAAAGGATTCTACTTATGGGGTTCGAATGCAAAGAGTACAATCGAACTATCCAATAGGACAAAATGATCGTAGGCCTTTACACTTGACACAAGTAGGCCAATGGAAGAGCAGATGGAGTCATACATACGATTAGCCATGGAGGATAGCAGCTTTCACCTACACACCTTGATGGATAATAATATGTATGTCCTGATCAAAGTCACGATATTTCCCTCATTCGATATATCAGTTCGAATGAGATTTATTTAATGTGGGGATCAGTTTCCAACGAGTGCAAGCCCCCGTGGTTAATTATATCCTAGACCTCGACCTAAGAAAACTCTATATTAAGGATGCTACATTATTCTCTCAAATGGATTTGGCACACAGGGATTTCTAGGCTCTCCTAATCCAAAAGATGATTGGCTCAATTAGCTACTTAACATACGCGGCTCACACAAGCACTCAGCCTGATCCAATTAAAGAAAACTGGAAGAGGAATCACTTCATATCACATATGTGAGGGAAAGATGGAGGCGGCGCCATCAAAGTGACGTGGAAGGAATAGGATTTATAGTCTCCAAAGAATGGAGAACTTACATACCGATAAGATACACAACGGTACACCGTTACCGCAAGACTTTGATCATAAATCTACAAGGGACGTACTGTAAACTCAGTATAGTCATCTATGACCTAACTAATATAAGACACCCCAAGGGGAATTATAGCTTAAATCCCACAAGGGATTTAAGCAGCCCAAACATGGATTTACCACCCTGCTCATAAAGGGGTACCAACTAAACTCCACCTAGCGTATCAAATCCATGTAGTTTGGTCTTATGTAAATACATGAGTGATAAGAAGCTTAGAAAAGAAAATGGGTATTCAAACCCGACCATGAATGGTACCATGCTTATGTAAAATTAGCTATCCCTCTATATTAGAAAAGAAAAATCTACATGCTGACTCAAGGCTATGCATGTGTGGGTAGGGCCAATCAAGACTGACCAATAGTCACTGTGCAGTAAACAAGACTTACTCATTGTAATTTAAAAAAAAAGTGACCCTTTAAAAGAGTCATGCATTAATTTTTGAAAAGATTGATTTGATTTTAAATCCTATGTTCATTCTTATCTTGCTTAAGTAAATTTTAACTTTATAAAAAATTTAATATCCTAAAGAGCCTAACGTAAAGACTCCATCCGAGCCATCCCAAAGCAAAAAAAATGTAAGAAACCTAGAAAAAGGATGTAGTTCTAATGCGCAAGCTGAGTAAACTTGTTGTCACATCAATAATATTAATCAAAGTGTCCAAAAGTCCGTGGCAAGTGCACTTATTATACAACCCAAGAAGTACTGAAAAGTAAGGGTGGCCGGGCTCCACCGACAACAGCCAGGATTTTATCCCTATGAAGTGACGCAAGTCTTAAAAATGAGATATATTTATCTTCAGCTCCTTTCCTACAAGCTCCTCATATTGTATCATTCAATAGGATATCCAAATGAGAATAAAATCCCTATAAAGGGTTTTCTTTTCGCTTTGGATCCCTAACATATTAAGAATACCCAATTTAAAAGCTTTCACAACATTTTAAATCAAATTACATTTTATAAAAAAAAGGGAAAATTACATTGAGCCCCTACAAAAAATACATATTATCATAGTTATAATAAATAATCACACACCATACAGAACCTAGTCCTTAGGGCCATATTCCCAAGAGGTTTTTAGCATTCCTTGCGATACCTATTATAAAGCGCATTAAGAATTATGATCACAACATTTTTATTCCCCTTTGAGAACATGGCCACCTGCAGGAAATATCTCTAAAAGATTTCTAACCACTTAAGGGAAACTGTCCACTCATCAATCAAAAAGAAAAGAAAGCAACCAAAAACAAGCCAAGCTAGAAACAATCATCACCTCATCATATATGCAAAAATGTAAAAAAAAAAAAAAGAAAAAGAAAATGTAAAAGATTATCCTAGCTAAACCCTACCCTAGGATGCCTATAAAGGTGTCTTATTCAGCACCTAAGTGTGTGCAAAAAATGGTGTACCTAACTACCACAAATTAAATGAGTGGTTTGAGTTACAAGATCAAATTCTTATTATTCAATTTATTGACCCTCAAGTTTCTATTTAAGTGCATAGTCATTTAGGATGAATTAGTTAAAGCTTGATATTGGGATTAAAATTTTTAGTTATTAAATTATAAATAGCCTAAAAGCTTAGGCCCTAACCTATACTAAGATTATAAAGAATTGAGGGGCAAATGGCCCATCCTCAATCCTACTCCTAATCAAAGTTGAATTTATTTAAAAGGTGGAAAGGGTTGGTTAGTCCTTCTCTTGATAATAAACTAAGACTCGAGGGATGGCTAAAAGGTGACACCACTAAGATGGGCCTACTACCCACCATAAAAAGAAAATCCTAGGTTTCCTATGTCAAAGGTAAATTCATTTTTAAAAGCTGACGTAAGAGTGGAATGATACACTACCTATAGAGATGTATAGGTTCCACCTGAATTAAGATATAATAGTTGAATAGTTAAGGTAATCAGCATAGGTCCTTAAAAGGTAGCTTTGGATTTTTAAAGAAAGGTCAATTTGTATAGACATCTGCATATTTTTTAACTAATGCACAAAGGTGTATATAAATTCTAATGGGCTAAGACACTAGGATATGAGTTGAAATTCATTTGCCCCTCCAACAGGTTCATTTTTTGTTCTCTTATAGCTAGAAGACTTTAGTTATAGTCCAAATATTAATGTCTTAACAATTTATTAAACACAAGAAAGTTGGTTGATAGGATTTTAATGATCTTAATTTAGTTTCACCTTAATTAATGTAGGTTATCATAACTAATTGAGATAAGGGTTGATAAGCCGTGTATTTTATATATTTTAAGATTCCACTTAATTAGTTAGTGAATTTAAAGTTTTATGTTGATTAGAGGAATTTTAGAGGTTATAGATTAATTAAGGAATTTTAGGAGTTGCATAAGTTTATGAATTTGATTAGGGATAGGTATGTTAATTACATTTTATTAGTCACTTTTAATACTTAATGTTTAGGTTTAATATACACTTCTTATTTTTTTGAATTAATTAAGATATGGGTTGCAAGATTTGATTTGTTGGTATCTTATTATTGTTTACTTAAGTTAAGTGATAATTACCCTTATTAAACCACGGTCATGATATTTATTTCACCCTCCTTGGGGTTAAGCTAATAACCTTGTAGGCCCGGGTTGACAAGTAATCATCTTGTTATTAAGATTTATATTTGTTGTTTAATGAATTTTAGTGAAGGGTTATCATTATGATTAGTTCATTAATGATTTAAAATTAATTATAGATTCATCAGTGTATCTTATTAGCTGATTTTATAACTTTTAGAGTTCCTTTGTATCGTTCTTGGAGCAAATGCACATTAAAAGAAGAGGTACAATGCTAGGTTCAAAAATAAAAATAAAAAAGCTAACTATATTATTTAAAAGGATATCCAACAAACAACGCCAACCTACAGATCTTCCTAAACAAATTAGAGCTCAAAATTTTTTTTATTCTATTTAATATATTTTTCTTAACATGCTTATGAAAGATACCTTTAGAGGCCCAAAAGTCATTAACAAATAATTTTTATAGTTATTTAAATATTCTTAAAATTCAAAGAAAAACATCCTAGGGGTGCCCACCTCATGTGAGAAAATCGATGCATATGACATATATAGGTGGCATACACTACAGGCCTAAATGACCCTAAGGATATTTAGGTTTCATGAAAATGGGAGCAAGCTTTGGCTCACAAGGCCAAAGCTTCATCAGTGAACTAACCTATAGCTGGATAACTAAACATCCTAGCAAGTGTATTCGGGCAAGAAAATAAAAACAGTCAAATGTGTGTGTTAATATGTAACCGTTCAACAATGCAATGAGAAGTCTCTACAGGACTATCAAGATGTACATGACCTAGACGTGTCCACTTAATAGCTCTCATATAAACGACCCACTAATCAATGTATATGCAAGACTCGATGTTCCTTGCAAAATAATAAGAAGGAAAATATAGAGTGAGAGCAGACACTATTCAAAAAGAGAAGCAAGGTTATAATTATCTAATATCTAAGCAATTCAAATTCATCGATCAAGTACATGTCATCCATTAAAACAAAAACAAGGTGAAAATTTTTTAACATGAATCATAAAGAAAAGTTATGCATGGATTACATAGCAATTTACACACATAACGCATGCATCTACATAGGGAGTATATAAAAACTTGCTACCACATAGTGCGCCAGAAGAATAAATTCAAGACAGATGAAAACTCATTGATATAAGTAAAGGAGGTTATGGGTAAACCATATTATACATAAAGCATGTGAAAATTCATTAACATGAAACATAGAATAACGTTATGCACGTATTGTGTGAAGAAATAGGCATCATTTCTTACACTACATAGCTCCAAATATACATTATAAAATTTTCAATGAACTCATGAAACTTGTTTGGTAACAAATTTGTACATAATATTAAAATTCAATCTAATAATGAAAACAATTTTTTTATATGTTATTTGGTAAATTTGAACGGTATATGCAAGTAGTACTTGATGCTAACAGGACAAGTGACTAGAAAGGGCATGTTTATCAAATATAAGACAATTATCTATAAAATTTTCATATACATGCTCTATATCTTGGTTATCACATTTTTTTTATCGGACATGTAACATGATGTTGAAACGTAGGGTGTATACACATGAAGATTTATCAAGGCTTTGAGTTATGCATTAAGTAGATGATTTCACCACAAAGATATACATATGAGATTTCACACAAATCTGTATGACAAGTGTAGATGTAGAAAAATGAAAAGGTGGGTGAGTATTATTTGCATTTAACACTTGCGTACCATCAGAATCATATAGATTTATATCATTTGGAGCATAAAAATGAAGGGATTTTTAAATCATACTAATGAAATAAATCTAAACATGTATCTATATATACATTTCTCCAATTGATTATGAATGATGCAATTATAAGGCTACATAAATTTTGATTACATAAATGCGTATGAACCTTTCTAAATCAATCATAAAGTAAATGGTATATGCACATAAAAGTATGAAATAAAAGTATATGTGTCATTAATAACATTATGAATCTAAAGACAAAATATATGATTTTTGTGATGTAAATATGCATGCACTTTCTCTAGCAAGTTTAACGATATCTAGTGTGGGCTTACATGTAATGTCAAAGTACAACCATGCATATAATTCCTCTAATGAAATCATCGTGCATGACCTTTCATTACCAAACATGCTTTTAAACAATCTTCATGGAGTTATAGTACAATGTTGGCAAAAGAGTTTAGAATTATTTTGGAGAATTTATCGCAACTTTAACCATTCCAATATATATATATATATATATAGCAACAAGTCAAAGTGAACAATTTAAAGAGCCATATAAAAAAAAAATAAACCACGACAGGAAAGACAAGTGAAATAAAACTCAAAGATTCAATATATCTCAAATTCAATAAGAATACTCATGATTCTTTTCATATTATCTTTATCAATACTATGCAAGGAAGAAATCAAACAAGTCACTCACAAATGGCAATTAAAGAAAGTACTACAATAAAACAAATTACGATAAATATGTAATCAATTTAAACATAAGTAAGTGAGATAAGTCATGAGATATTTCACATATGTATATATGTATGCCATTCTTTGGAATCAAAATATAGTTCTAACATGACATTGCCAAACTTTGACAACATTTGTTCATCATGATTGATGGTAGAGATGGCAAGTTAAATCTAGGAATAATATGATCACTTATGTCTCTCCAATGTTGGTTATAAGTGAATCATGGTGTGTCGCCCACTCACCAAATAATCATACATTCATATAGCATTTGAGAAACATATATAATCATGAAAAAGCGAGAACCACAAAATTAAAAGAAGGAAATCGAGGCAATCACTCAATGAGAATATGTTATTAATAATCATGTGACATGTTTTCCAAACACAAAACAAAAAAATGAAATCGAAGCAAGAAGAAGAAAAGAAGAGAAAGAAGAAAAGGAAGAGAAGGAAGAAGCTCATCCTCGACCACCGCCGGAGTTTCGCCGACCACCGCCGGAGTTTCGTCACACCACCACTGGAGCTTTGCCGAACCACCACTTAAGGCCCTCGCCTTTGCCAGACCACCACTTGAGGACCTCACCTCCACCGGACCACCGCCTGACGTTGTTTCTCCGCTGGACCACCACCTGAGGCCCAAACTTCTGCTGAACCACCACTTGAGGCCCTCACCTCCGCCGGACCATCACCTGTCGTCCTTGCTCTGCCAAATCACCACTTGAGTCCCTCACCTCTACTGGACCGCTGCTTGACATCGTTGCTCTGTCGGACCACCACCTGAGGCCCAGACTTCTGTCGGACCACCACTTGAGGCCCTCACCTCCGCCGGACCACTGCATGACATCTTTGCTCTGTTCAACCACTACTTGAGGCCATGTGCTCCACCAAGCCACCACTTGAAGCCCAGTGCTCCATTAGGCCACCACCTAAGGCCCAGACTTCTGTCGGACCACTGCCTGACATTGTTGCTCCATCGAACCACCACTTGAGGCCATGTGCTCCACCATGCCACCACTTGAGGCCATGTGCTCCACCAGGCCACCATCTAAGGCCCAGACTTCTGCCTAACCACTTCCTGATGTCGTTGCTCCGCCGAACCACCAGGTTACCATCTGAGGCTCAAACTTCCATTGAACCACCATCTGAAGCCCGAAATTTTGCTAGATAACCACCCAAGGCCCGGACTTCTATAATACCAACACTTGAGGCACAAACTTTTATCAGGATACCACCTGATGCCCTGAAGTTTTGTCACAGCATTGCCCTATAATAATGATCTTTAGGACCTCGGTCTCATGTAGACTACGGTACTTTCGACCTCCATCACTAGATAATGGTCTTTCTAACCTCCATCACCAAACAATGGTCTTTTTGACCCCTGTCTCCTATCGACAATATTCCTTCTGACATCCATCGTCTACTATGGTTTTTTTCACCATCATCATCAGACAACAGTCTTTTTGACCTCTATCCCATAGATTAAGGCCGTGCCGACCAAACAAGTATGTCTATATTGTAACTCTCATTATATAAAACATTATATATAATGTATAATTGTACCATCAAGCCAAGGCCTTCTCCCAAGGAAGGGCCTCATTTATAATCGACAACAAATACTAGTAGATTCATTCAAACTGGGCCAGACTCCATGGTTTTCCCCCTTTTCAGGGCTTTCCATGTAAAAACTCTGGTGTCTCTTATAAATACTATACCCTCTATCTAATCTGCTTATGTGATGGATCTTCGTACGCTAAGATGTTAAACTTTATATTTCTCTACCATCGCGAATACTCCAGGAAGCAACAATTTGGCACCATGTGTGGGAAAGTGATTCCCGACTAGGGAGATATTATTACTTCATTCTCAAAAGATCATCCTTATCAACTTCCTGACATCATTCACAAAAAGATCCTCCGATGCTTTCATCATCAAGATGATACTTCAGGAAAATCCCAACAAATGCAAGGATGCTTCCAATCAATTAAAAGATTTATACAGTCCCTTATGAAACTTTTACTCATTTGGTAAGGTATTAATATTGACCTCATAAAGTAAGTAATGATCTAAAGAAGTATTATTCATCACCTTTGATTCGGGATACACATGGCATTAGCCCCCTCCCTATTAAGGCAATATCAATCCCAGGGGGATTTGATTTAACCTCTTCCATACAGGTTAAACGTCATCGAGCAAGGCTCTGACATACAACCTTGGGTAGGTCTTACATCCTTGATGGATTCTCTCGACCTCCTCCATATATGTTAACGTCATCGAGCAAAGACTCTGGCATAAAAACTCATATAGGTCTTACATCCTTTGTGGATTCTCTGGACCTCTTCTACATATATTAACATCATCGAACAAAGGCTCTGACATATAACCTCGGATAGGTCTTACATCCTTGGTGGATTCTCTCAACCTCTACCACATAGGTTAACATCATCGAGCAAAGACTCTGGCATAGAACCTCGGATAGGTCTTACATCCTTGGTGGATGCTCTCGATCTCTTCCTTACAGATTAACGTCATCGAGCAAAGGCTCTGACATACAACCTCGGATAGGTCTTACATCCTTGATGGATTCTCTCGACTTCTTCCATACAGGTTAACATCATCGAGCAGCGATATGACATACAACCTTGGATAGATCTTACATCCTTGGTGGATTCTCTCAACCTCTTCCATACATGTTAACATAATTGAGTTGGGCTCTGAGATATAACCTCGGATAGGTCATACATCATTGATGGATTCTCTCGACTTCTTCCACACATATTAACGTCATTAAGCAGGGCTCTGACATACAACCTCAAATATGTCTTAAATCCTTGCTGGATTCTCTCAACCTCTTTCACACATGTTAACGTCATCGAGCAGGGTTCTAACATATAACCTCGGATAGTTCTTATATCCTTGTTAGATTCTCTTGACCTCTTCTACACAGGTTAACATCATCGAGTTAAACCTTTGACGTACAACCAAAGATAGGACTTACATCCTTGGTAGATTCTCTCGACCTCTTCCATATAAGTTGATATCATCGAGCAAAGGCTCTTACATAAATCTTCGAATAGGACACACATCCTTGGTACATTCTCTCGACCTCTTTCACACGGGTCAATATCAACAACCAAAGGCTCTGACATGCAACCTCGGATAGGTCATACATCATTGGTGGATTATTTAACCTCTTTCATATAGGTCAACCTTGCCAAAATATCATTGGGTTTCTTCCCGTTGTCAGACTTCTATCCAATGCCAATCTTCTTCTCGTTATTGGAATTCTGCCCAGCAGAACTTTCATCGGACTTCTACCGGATGCAGAGCTTCCTCCATTCATTGGACTTCTACACGATGTTGGAATTCTACCTGTCAATGGACTTTTGTCGGTCTTCTACCCAATGTCATACTTCTGCCTTCCATCGGACTTCTGCTCGTCGATAAACTTTCATCGATATTCTACCCAATATTGTACTTTTACCCAACATAGGACTTCTGCCTGCCGTCAGACTATCAACAGGCTTCTGCCCGTCGATGAAATTTTGTCGGTCTTCTACCCTATGTTATACTTCTACCTGACGTTCAACTTCTGCCTATCGTTGGACTACTACCTATAGTCAGACTTCTGCCCTTCGATGGACTTTCGTCGGTCCTCTACCCAACGTAGTACTTCTACCTGACATTGGACTTTTGCATGCCATCGTACTACTACCTGTCATTGGGCTTCTGCCCGTCGATGGACTTTCATCGGTATTTTACCTGACACCGTATTTCTACCCAACGTCAGACTCCTTCCTATCAATAAAAATTCATTGGGCTTTTACCCGACCTTGAATTTGAATCTGTCGCTGTACTTCTCCCCGACATCAGAATTTCAGTGGACATTGAATTTATGTATATCGTCAGACTTCTACTCGACAGCAAATTTCCACCCTTCGTCAGAATTTTGTTTGTCGTCAGCCTCTTACCCGATGCCGTACTTCTACCATATGTTGAATTTATATTCATCATCATACTTCTCCTTGGTGTCATACTTCTACCAAAAGTTGAATTTATGCACATCGTCGGACTTCTACTTGATCCCAAATTTCCAACCTTCATCAGACTACTGAGCATCTTCAGACTCCTACCTGACATCTTATTTCTACCCGACTAGATTTTTGCTCATCGATAATCCTTTCAACATCCCTCTTATTCCTTACAAAGATCTCTTCGACCTCCATCTCCAACTAACTAACATCATACCTCTGCAGGATCTCTCGAAGAAAAAGGGGGGATCTCCGATCCTTCTTGCATAGAGAAGGGCCTTGTGTCTGGATGAGGGATACCACTCATACATGGCTAAGGGAAGGCCTCAATTGAAAGAATGGAGGGAGAAATAGGGGATCTCCAGACTTTCTTGAACATGCAGTGAGGGGCCTCAGACCTAGACAGGGCCAAGGGCCGGATTGCCTTAATTATAAGAATAGAGGGAGAAGGCGGGATCTCCAGAACTTCTTGCACAAAGAGGGGCCTCGAACCTGGACAGGGCCAAGGGAAGGCCTTAATTGTAAGAATAGAGGGAGAGGAGAAGGTGCAAATTTTTCTTTACCTAAGAAGGGGTATTTATAGGATGAAAATAGGGGGAAAATTTTTAAAAAAGAGGGGGAAATGGCTTCTATAAGCTTTTTTGAATTTTTTTGAAGTTTTCGGATTTTTTTTTTGAATTTTTTGGAATTTTTTGGGATATTTTTGGAATTTTTTGGATTAACAAATTCAAGTGGGGCTATAAAAAAATTTGAAAACCAAACCGCCGGCCAGCCAGAACCGTGCGCCCCATGTGGCAAGCCAGTTTGGCCGCCTATGCATTTTCGAGCCAAATTTTCTGCCCGGACAGTCCAAATTGGACGTTTTTGGGGTCCCATACACATTTTTTGATATTCTGGACTCAATTTTAATACTTTTAGAGCTCAACAGGGCCTCTATGATCAAATTTGAGCAAGATTTTAATTTTTGGAACATAATATTTTGTGATTCTGAAGCTTTGACATCCAAAAATATGGGCGCAACTGTTATATCATCAAAAAATTATCTTGATCAAGCACGAATCTCGAGGCCAAAATCAAGCCGAAAACTTCAAAAATTAAATTCGGGATCACCTGAACTTCAACTTCAGTACACTTATAGTCAAACTGAGTGTCTCGAAAATACAAACCCAATGACACAAAATTCAACTCAATCCGAGCACAAATTAGTCCAAATCAAGGACCCGTAGCACTGTTGGAAAGCTCATACCATAATTTATGTTACCAAATGGTCTTCATACTTGACAAGCTTATAGTCAAATTGAGCATCTCGACAAGATAACTCCAACGAACCTAAGATCACTGAATTCCAAAATCAGTAAGACCTCTAAATGTCTGACAAACGGTCAATGATCAAGGGATTCAATATCGGCCATCCATCCAACCACTCCACATCTACCCCTAATCTCTCACCTATTTACGGGCCATGTCACTCCATAAAATTTATTAATAGACCCCTCATTTCTCTTGAAAGGGGATCGAAGCATGAATAATAAGAGAAGGAAGATAAGGAAGAAGATCCTCCTCGACCACCGCAAGAGTTTCATCAAACCATCGCCAGAGTTTCTCTGGACCACAGCCAGAGTTTCACCAGAACACCGCTGGAGCTTCTTCGGACCACCACTTGAAGTCCTCTCCTTCACCGAACCACCACTTAAGGCCCTCACCTCCACCGGACCACTACCTAACGTCGTTGCTCCACCAGACCACCAGCTGAGGCCCAGACTTCCACCGAACCACCATTTGAGGCCCTCACCTCCATCGGACAACTTCCTGATGTCGTTGGTCTATCGAACCACCACTTGATGCCATGTTCTCCACCAGTTCACCACTTGAGGCCCTGTACTCCACCAGGCCACCACCTAAGGCCCAAACTTCTATCGGACCACTACCTGGTCTTTCTAACCATGGTCTCCTATCAATTATGGTCCTTCCAACCTCCATCACCAAATAATGGTATTTCTGACCCCTGTCTCCTTCTGATAATGGTTCTTCTGATCTCTGTCATCTACTATGGTCCTTCCAACCTCCATCACCAGACAATGATCTTTCCGACCACTATCCCATCAATTATGGTTGTGCTGACCAAACAAGCATGTCTATATTGTAACTCTTATCATGTAATACATTCTATATAATATATATTTGTACCATCAAGCCAAGGCCTTCTCCCAAGGAAGGGCCTCATTTGTCATGGAAAGATGAAGATTCAAGCTTAGGTGCATGGCATTATTCCTTGGAGAAGAAGGTTCATTAATTCCCCTTGCAATGGTTAATACCTATGGAATATTCAACCAACCTTTGATCTCATGCACACAAGTGGATGTATTCACATTTGGAGAAGATTTCATTTATCAAATTATTGTATTCATTGCCCAAAATCCCCTTTGACTTTTCAATTACATTCATAATTCATGTGTTAGAAATGTTATATATATGCATGGAAATGAACAATGTAATAAGTTACTTTATTACATTGGTAAGAAATGATTATGATTGAGTGGCTATGTCATTTTATATTGATTTTATAGGTTAAGCTACTTTATTCTCTTAAGAAGTTTGTATGCCTATGAAGACCATAAAAGAAAAATAATTTGTATACAATTGTAAGAAATGTAAGACGACACCTTCACTTCTATGTCCTAGTTCTCTTTCAATAGCAAGCCCTTTCCCTCATGAACATTAGGGAGATCTAAAGAAGAGGGTTTAAGGATGACTTATCTATGGCTGGCTAGAACATGGAGGTGTAACTCCATTCGCCTTGTTTAGTCATGGGGATGCAATTTACATGGCCATTAAGGAGCTTTAAGGGATGGTCCTAAACCTTATGAGTTTGAATAGAGATTTGATGGACATTCTCGCAATGATAAGTTGGGCATCAATTGTGAAGCATTCTCAATTATAGGACTATAAGATTATCTTAAGGATCACTCGGTCATTCCTAAGTGTTTTAGGAGGTTTTTGACAATTCAAAGGAGTAACCATTTTAAGGAGAGGACTTCACTTCTTTTCTTAAACTTAATGGGACTATTAATGGAGGTGACAATCTTTGAAGATATTGGGTAGTTATTCATCTAGTGAAATGTTATCATAAAAATTATCCCATAATTTACATTAATGAAATCAATGCTTCATCTAACATCTTGATGATGATTACTATGTTTAAGAAGAGAAGCTTGGTAATATTTTACTAAAACCCCTAATCCTCACCATAAACATAAACTTAATCAACAAACACCTCACAATAAGTTAAAATTAAGCAAAATAAAGTGCACTCTGTTCAATATTTTTTCATCCTTGTAATAAAAAAACTATTTCTAATTTCATAAATTAAAAAAACTATCTCTAATTTCAGAAATTAAAGTTTAAAATTATTATTTTAAGAAATAGCTTTTATTGAATGAAAAAACTATTTCTAATTTCACAAATTAAAGTTTAAAATTGGTATAATTAGAAATAGTTTTTGTTGAATTAATAGAGCATTGTGAACATTAGAAAAGCTTGTTCAAACATAACATTGGAATGGATCAATAATCAACAGTATTCCCAACATGTCCAAAACTTGTTCCTTCTCATTACTTATTGCACCATTTATTTTGTTTGGAGAGAAAAGAATGATAGAAGGTTTGGTAATAAGCAAAATAGTTCTTCGACTATTATTCTCAAAATCAAGAGAGTTGTGTTTGATAAAATCACCAAGTGGAGGAATTCTGGAAGTCTTTGGAACTGTTGTAACTGTGTTTTTCTGTTATCAAACTTAATCATGTTTCTATATGCTGCTAGTTGCCTATAAAACATGGATTATGTTTTTAGGCCTGTTGGGAATTTATTTTAGCCTTAGACGACGATGGATCCCATTGCCTAGGCACTCCTTGGATGGCCTTCGGGCAACCAAGGGTTTTCCTTTTTTTGAAGATTCATATGATTCAAATTAGACTACTCTGAGTCCATGTTATCGTAAGTTCCTTTTCACCCAGCATTTTTATTGTGGCCATTTTTTTTAAGTTCTTCTTCTCTTCTTCCTTTCAGTTCTCCAGAAGTTACTTTGAGGGTTATTCAACATTCTCTAGTACATAACCAGTTTACACGATCTCGTTGTATTTGTCCTAAGTAAAGGTACATTTTTGTTGCGCCTTTATTGTGCCTTCACTGTGTATTACTATATTTCAATTTTCTTCTCAATGTTTTTAGGGGTTTGATGTGTGCTAGCACATTGTTTAGGTAAACTTTTCTATTCAAAGATGTAAATAGTTATTATCAGGGTATAGGGTTTTTTTTTCAAAAAGATCTCTATGTCAGAAAAAAAGAGGATAAACCTTTTTCCATTGTGCTTTTATTATGATTTCATTGTGCTTTTTTTGCACTTTTACTGTGATTTTACTACGCTTTCACTACATTTTTGATGCGCTTTTATTCTTCTTTTATTGCGCTTTTACTACACTTTTGACGTGCTTTCACAATGAGTTATCTCTATTTTATTGCAGATGTATCTTTATTCTTGTCCGGTTACTTCTCATTGCTAAGTTTCATCCTTTAGAAGTATTTGCGACTTGTTTCGCAAAATAATTTCCAAAGATGTTGAGGACTCTTAACATTCATCAATTCTTAATGTTTCCACCATTCCAACAAAATGTACCTCTTATATATAAGTTGCCGAAATGCTGGGATAGCTCTAATGAAGGCTTCTTAATAAAAGACTATTTGCTCAAATTCACCACTGATGAGGTGGCTATTCTGAGAGGTTTAAAAAAAAACAAATTTTACTCAATATCTATGTCTCTATGTAGTCTATTCAATTAATATAACAAAATAATGCTCACAGGATTTCCAATCAAAGGTGTTGAGATCATATGGCAGAACGAGCCACTTAATGGAGCTTTATCTTTTGAAATTAAAGCTGAGATGGCAGAACTAAATAGATCAACTAGTTAAGCAACTATGTTAAAAATATGTATAATGTTTCTGCTTTCTAATTTATTTTTTTATTAAACAATCATAAAACTCTAAGAAGGCTCATTTCAATAGCTAGTAATGTAGAAGAATTCTAATATAATAATTGGGAAGAGAGTATTCAAGGATTTTTAATCAATGAATTTAATAAAACTGACACAAAATTTACTATGGAGAGGCTGTTGCGGATCTATGGTTTATGATTTTGATGATAGCAAACATTCCTTATTTCTCTACAATTGCCTTATGTGCTAATGTTTCAGGTCCACACGATTAGACTGCAATTTGGAACCAACTCAAGATAGGGTAGACTAGGTCTGTGTCAGTTTGTAATCTTTTTTCCTTTCTTGAGTCTGTTATATTTGGTGTGGCATCTAATGATTTGTAACTTGGAAGATTTTCTGTTGTACCCAAAAGATTTTTATTTTTGGTAAAATCGTCCGGGATGATCTGACAAAAGTAGAAATTCTAATTAGGGCATCCTCATTAAAGTAGTCGTTATTATACAAAACACGTTGTCCTGGATGATTTTGTATCGGCTAGGACGATAGGCTCAATTTAGCAAGAATCTGCCGCCAGATCTATTTAGAAATAACCTATTTTTGGACATCGTCCAGAGGATTGTCCAGGACAATAAAATATCGTTCAGGACGATCCAGGTCAATTTTTCCAAAATTTCTCTGGAATTTAAGGAAAGCAATTACATGGTCAAATCATCCTGGACTATCTCAAGATCGTCCGGGCCGATTAGACATCGTCCAGTTTCATTTTAGGGCGATGTTCAGGATGATTTTCCTCATATTTGAACTAATCGGCCAGGACGATATGCTTATCGTCTTGGACGATAATGTCGGCAACTTGCATTAATGAGCTCATTTTGAGAGCTTCTATTTAAGCTATGGCATGGAAACTTTTGTAAGAGTCTTTGGCAGCCATTTTAGCTTCGTTCTTGTGGGGGATACTTGAAGAGAGAGCTTGAAAGGGAGAGAGGATAGGGTGGAGTTTGAGAGGGAGAATATCCTGTGAGGGGGGGAACTCAAGGGAGTGTGGAGGGGATTCCACACGGTTGCTCCGGCGAACTCGCACCTTAGTACTATCGGATTCAAGGCTTGTCTCGAGGTAAGTTCACCAAAGAAGAAGTCTCCTTGGTGTCAAAGGACCCGGCGACTCCGTCGCACCGGGGAAGGTGGAAGTGATTTTGTAAGGGCTTCTCCGTCTAGCTGTGGGGGCTAAAAGAGAGTAACGATTTTAGTGCAATACTTGGAGGGTGCCTCCAAGGAGTGGACGTAGGTCAAGGTTTGACCGAACCACTATAAATCTGGTGTGTTCTTTCTTTATTACTTCCGCATCGTTGATTTTCTACGTGGTGATATTGGTTTAAGTTTGAGTTTTGGTTTAAAGAATCTTCTTTTCAAATTCACATTCCATAAATAAAGCACCCACTAGAACATCCCAATAAGAAATAGTTTGTGTTGATTCAATTAAAGACTTACCTCATCCTATAGACACTTCAATGGAATATGAAGGAACAAAATTCCTTAGTCCAGAAAATCAATTATTTATAGATGAATGCTTCAAAAATTTTTTGTTACAAGTAAGTTCGAGTAGAACATTTATATTTGTACTTTTACTATGCTTTTATTGCGCTTTTACTGTGCTTTTGTTGCTCTTTTGATGTGCTTTTATTGTGCTTTCACTGTGCTTTTGATGTGCTTTTATTTCTAGGGTGGACCTTATTTTTACATATGATAACATAGCAATTACAAGAGCTGATATTGATGATCTGCTGACAAATTAATGTTTAGGGAACCACCATGTAGATGCATTTACTCTTTTTCTATCTTAGAAGAGTAGTAGTATAAGAGATAAATTTCAGCGCTTCTTATACATCTCTCTATTGTATAGTGTAAATAGAAATCATATTTATAATATATTAATCACATTAGTGTTTTTAAACAACTGACTTATTGTAGGTACACAAAGATTACAAATAATCTTTCCATATGTTCATCCAACACATCAATCATAATTTGGTTAAGAAAAGCAATCTTATCTTTTAACCCATTATCTTGTAAGCATTGGATCCTTATTATAGGAAGATTGAAAGAAAGAGTTTGGAAATTATATGATTCCTTACCCAATCAATAATACAAGAATATACGTTATGAAGTTGTAAGTTCAAGCCCAATATAATTGTATGCAACTTATTTTCTCAATATGATCAAAAAAAATTTTAAAATTGTTTAATTTTTTCAGATAAAATTATTGCATAAAGACAAGACAAGTTCCTTTAAAAGCAATATAATAAGTTGAAATTTAAAAACTGTACTTGGAATTCCAACTCAGTCAAACAACATAGACTTCGGAATGTTTGTCTATAAATATATGGAGAAAACCATTCTCTTCAAAAGAAAATAAACTGGGTATCTTATAAAGAGTGGCAAAAAACTATACCAAAATTTAAGGCAGAATTTGCATATGATCGATTTCTTACAACAATCAAGTAGAATTGTAAATTCTATTAATTTTGTAATGTCAATGTCAATTAGAAATTATATGAATTTTAGTTTATTTACTATTAACTATATATATTGTGTTGTATTAACATAGGTTAATTGTATATTTTTGGTTGATGTTTATGATAAAGCACAGTAAAAGCTGAATAAAAGAGTAGTAAAAGTGCAATAAAAGTGCAGTAAAAGCAGAGTTAAAACATAGTAAAAGTGAAGTAAAAGCGTAGTAAAAACACAATAAAACATAATGTAACATAATTTTTATACTGATAAATCATTGATACTCGTGTGACTATAATATAAAGTCTTTTATTTTTTTAGTACAAAGTTTAAGTGCAATCGCAGGGTTAAAATATTACAATCAATAGTGTTTAATATAATGATATTAAATTGGCAATTCTTAAGAAAACAAATCTATCATCATTCTTGCGTACTCAGCCCCTATCTTTCTTGTTGTAGCCCTGCTTATGAATTCCTCAGTGAAGCATTTAGGCATGCTTGGGTATTTCACCTGTGTTGTAGAAGGAATTTCCATTTCTATTATTTTTTCATTCATAGTAGATCTTTCTGTTGAAAAAATTAGGATAAGTAAAATAATAATAATAATAATAAATGAAGGGATCTTAAAGCACAGTAAAAGTATAATAAAAGGGAAGTAAAAGTGTAGTAAAAGTGCAATTGAACATAATGTAACATAATTTTTGATACTGATAAATCATTGATACTCATGTGTCTACAATAGAAAATATTTTATTTTTTGGTACAAACTTTAAGTACATTCATAGGGTTAAAATATTACAATCAATAGAGTTTAATACAGTGATATTAGAATGTCAATTCTGAAGAAAATAAAGCCATCACCATTCTTGTGTACTCGGCCCCTATCTCTCATGTTGTAGCCATGGTTATGAATTCCTCAGTGAAGCATTCAGGCATGATTGGGTAGTTCACCTATGTTGCAGAAGGAATTTTCATTTCTATTATTTTTTTCATTCATATCAAGTGTCTCTATTGAAAAAATTAGGATAAGTAATAAATAATAATAAAAAATGATGGAATCTAAAAGTGCAATAAAAGCCTAATAAAAGAATAATAAAAGCATAATAAAAGCGCAGTAAAAGTATAGTGAAAGTGGAGCAAAATTGTGATTGATTATAACTCTTACTGTTTAACTTCTTCTTTTCCCGATAAGCCTGCAATCTTGCATTAGAGATGTCTTAGGCCTACGCTTTAGTGGATATTTAAATTTTGCATTTAGAACACCACTATGCTTTGTATTTCCAATAAACCTATGATTTTTAATCTTTCCGTTAAGAAACAGGCCTGTATTTTCAGCCATGCCTTTCGTTACAGCTAACATATACTGTTAAACCAATTCATTCCCTTGAGCTTTCATGCTTATTTGATATGCAAATCTACTAATATGATTTTTGAATATGAGTCCACTACCGCATTCAGAGGTATTAGTTCATTTACCTTTGCCCAAGTGACCTGAATATATATATATATATATATATATATATATATTTGAGCTCTTGCTGACCATCACAGTAGTAGGTTCTTCTCAGAGATTTTCACAATATTAAGCTTCCTCACACAATGAGAACAAAACAAACCCATTATTTCAAACTTTTAACATGTACATTGACTTGTACATTCTATTGCATCAAAACGAATAACCTAAGGTGTAGATTGGTCTTTATTATCTATGTATTAACTAAAAACTTTGAAGAATTAGTTGACACGTAGTTTATGTTCATTTCACCCACACCTTGGAGAAATTCATCCTAAAAAAATGAGTATAATTTTCTTGAATTGAGTAGCTTGTTTTAATATTGAGCTCCTTTTTATTATAGATACTATTTCAGTCTGGTTGCATTTGTAGTCCTCATCTTGTTCATTCATGCATCAAGACATCATCATCTTATCTAAGCCAAGAAAATAATAAGTTATAGAACTTGTTGGCTTAGAAATATCATGACACACATTATTAGTAGACTTGCTATGCTATGTTATTGAATTCCCATGCTAAAGTAGTCCTTATTGAATGATGTTGACCAATTACTCCTAGTCTTAATAAAAACCTTGGCTCCTAAATATGGTACTTCCTATGGGAGTTACGTATTGAAGAATCTTCTTCCTCTTGGAAAATTTTAAAAAATGGAGGGAAAGCTTTGGAACCATTTATCAGATGGAATGTCGTAAATGGAAACTCAATCAAAGTATTCAAGGATAAATTGGTACTAGATAGAAGAATCAATGAATGGCCAGCTCTACTTATCCTTCAAGATGATGAAGAACTGGTTCTAAGCTGTTTTATAGAAAATGGTGGCTGGAATAAGGAAAAATTCATGCTGGTTTTCGGTAAAGAGCTGGTAGAACTCATTATGAATATCAAAATTAATTTAGTTCTAGAAGAAGATGTCATAGAACTCATAGTTCAATGTCCCGGAAAATCTATTTCTGGGATGATTAGAGAATTTAGCAACAAGATGAGGACTGGACTCCTTTTCATTGGATAAAGAAGGAAAAACTTAACCCACGGGTTCAAACATTCATCTGGAGAGTTTTCAAAAATGCATTACCAACCTTTCAATTCATGTTTCATAGAAGATTAAAAAATAATGTCTTCTGCCCGAGATGCACTGTTGGCAAAGAAGATTTGGAGCACATTATTGGTGGTTGTTCCAAAATCAAAGAGGTGATCATTATTATCAATAGGTGGGGATTTGCTTTGCCAGAATTCAACAATATCCAAGGATTCTGTAGTTGGATACATAATATCCCCAAGAATGAGAGTATGGTATTAAATCTCTTCTTTAATGTCCTGTATTTTTCATGGAAAGCTAGAAATAAATTTATATATGAAGGTATAAATGAAAGTGCAACTTCTGTAGCTGTCCAAGCAACCAGTCACTCTTCTTATTCTAAGATGATTTATAATCAATTGCCGGATTCATGGGATGTTAATCAGTCCTCTAGACTATTGAATGCTTGGCATCCCCCTCCACCAGGTTGGTTAAAAATCAATGTAGATGCTACTCTTTCTTCTTCATATGGAGCAGGAGTCGGAGGTGTTATTAGAGACTGCAAAGGAAGATTCCTTTTGGCTTTCGGGAATACTTGTATCCATTGGGATATATATCAATTGGAACTCTTGGCAATCAAAACATTGAAGAATGTGTAATTAACTAAAAACTTTGAAGAATTAGTTGACACGTAGTTTATGTTCATTTCACCCAAACCTTGGAGAAATTCATCCTAAAAAAATGAGTATAATTTTCTTAAATTGAGTAGCTTGTTTTAATATTGAGCTCCTTTTTATTATAGGTACTATTTCAGTCTGGTTGCATTTGTAGACCTCATCTTGTTCATTCATGCATCAGGACATCATCATCTTCTCTAAGCCAAGAAAACAATAAGTTATAGAACTTGTTGGCTTAGAAATATCATGACACATGTTATTAGTAGACTTTCTATGCTATGTTATTGAATTCCCATGCTAAAGTAGTCCTTATTGAAGGATGTTGATCAATTACTCCTAGTCTTATAAACATCCCCCAACCTTTCATGATTTTAGAGGTTCCCTTCCATGATCATTTTAGACCATATATTTTCAAACTCCTCCTTAGAGTCATACTTGTTCAAACACTTATAGTAGAGTCCTCTCACTTTGTTGTTGTTATTGAAGCACCCAACTTTTGATGGAGCCTTTTTAGGGATGTGCCATTGGCAAAGTGTATGACCAGTGTGGGGTAGTGCAACTTTGATGGTCCTAGCCATTGACTTGTCCTGATCAGTAAATATTATCATTGGATGTTTATCACCCATTATTCATACGAATGTTATAAATAACCATGTAAATGATTTAATTGTTTCCTCTGATAAAAAGGCCACACCAAGTAAAATATTTTGCCAATGATTATTTACACTCACAAATGGGGCATAAACTATATTATATTTATTAAGCCTATAGCTCATATCAAAAATCATTACATCTCTACCCATCCCATCAGACCAAAAAAAATTAACAATATATCAAAATCATCAAATTAGATGTCCCAGGAAAACATGTTGTCATCAACCTATCGATCTTTAAATAATTGAATCAAAGCATTAATATCTAAAAATTCAATCTTTATTTTTTTCTCCTTCTGAATGAAGTTGTATGCATCCCTTTTAATGAATCCAACATTCATGACACCTCCAACTTCCTCAGCAAGATATAATAATGCATCAACTGTTCTAATCACGACTTCTATCATTGACTCCATAACAGAAGCTCTCACATCATCGATATTCCTACATGATCTCAGGAGGTGCAGATTTTCTAGCCTATCCAATTCATGGTTATGGGTTTCAATAATTTTTTTGACAATCCAATTTCCAAATTCATCAATTGCAAACCTAATCAAAGATGGACAACCCATTCTGGTATCACATCTTCTACATTTCTTTTGGGAATTCAGATCAAATCTTTTCTTGAAACCAACTTTTGAACAAATAAAGTCCTTGAATTTTATCTTTATGGAATTTAGCCATTAACTATGATGGTCCTTGCACACACTAAAACCATTATTATTGGCATAATTATAGTAATTAACATAAGCTTCTTTTTCATTTTTATATATAACATGAACTAAAAGAAGATAGTAAAAGCACAATGAAAGCACAGTAAAGGCACAATTAACGTAATCAAAGCACAGTAAAAGGATAATAAAGGCGCTTTAAAAGAGAAGTAAAAGAGCAGTAAAAGCGCAATGAAAGCGCAAGAAAAACACATTAAAAGAATAGTTAAATCTCAGTAAAGGCATAATAAAATCTCAGTAACAGCGTAGTTAAAGCACAACAAATGGCAACAAAAACACAGTATAAGATATTAAGCAATGTTAGTATAACACAGTACAAAGCAAAGCAAAAGATCTCTTTGAAAGGTGCATTTAGAGGAGTGAAAGTTCAACAAGAACATAAACAAATTCTATACATCGTTTGAAACCTTTCCAAAACCTTAGGATAAGGTAGAGATTTATCAATAACTTAAAACTTGCAGCTGATTTAGCCAAACTATCATCTGATTATTGAAAGTTTCCAAAAGCTGTGCTCGACATTTGTGTCATGTGAGCATTCCATCTTAGCAAAAATAGGAAGTTCTTCTTTTTTTTCCTTTCTAAGCAGCTAGCTGAGGTCTTAAATATTTTGATTTAGGATCTTTCGCGGGTTCTTTGAGGCGCCAACCCTAAATCCAGGGTTTTAAAACTCAAAATTTTTAGGTCGATCGGGTCAGGCAGGCTGACAAGACAGAAAGAAAGTTATTTATTTAAAAGAAATTACACGTGGATCATCCACATGTATCATTCTTATTGGAGACCAGATGTAAGTTTACATCGATCTCCACACCGAATAATTTGTCCTTGAGATTTGTTTCCTTTTTGTAGAACTTTAGGTTTCTTTTTACACATGTAATATGTTTATTTATTATTAATATACAGGCTAAACCAAAATTCACCCCCCCCCCCCCCCCCCCCCCCCCAAAAAAAAAAAAAAAAAAAAAATTAGCAAAGCTATTGAAGAAAAGTTCAAAATCCAAACTGTCACACAAATTCTATCCGGGAAGGCCGTCTGATGGCAGCATAAAAAGAACCTATTGTGGTTGTTGCTGCAAAGGCAAGGAAATCATGAACTATGCTGATACTAAAGCCACTCCTCTCCCTCCTAACATTGACATTGAAAGGAAGTATAACCTCACCTAATTTTTTTCCATTGCTGCCTTCTCTTTAAGGAACGATGACAAGGAAAAGGGAGGAAACGGAAATAATAGCATGTAATATGATGTACCCTATAGAAGGATGATGGATCCGATCAAGATCCCATGGTTCCATCATCTAGAGCCATCGTGGTCCCTAGTCTACTTAGTTAGAGGAGGTAGTCAACCCAACATGATAGAATGATCCTTATCAACAACCATGGGTTGTTTTGTCCAAGGGGACCTTGTAGAACTGGGGTGGATATTTATCTAAGGGGAAAATTTGAACGCACCTTAGCTAATAGAGGACTTAGTGCCTTATTAATTATATTCTATAGATTCATATCTCAAGGATTTGATGCCACTAAGGAACATATTGGCTTTAGCCATAACTGGTATCTCATGGTGCCATTTGGCGATAAAACCACTCGGTTCAAAGGGTCCCGAGTCATAACCGTTTATCTTGAGGTGCCATTTGGTGGCAAAATTGTCTATTAGAGGACACATGCAATGTCCTTACTGATAGGAGATTATTTGAAAAAGAATCATTGTGATATTTTTTACTAGGCATTAGCTCTATGTGAGTTGAAGTAGATTTCAATTTATCCATCCCGATAATATGTTGTGAAAGGTGGATGGATTTTTTTTAAGTGTTTGAATGGTTGAATTTTGATTTTAAATATCTTGTTTTTAGATTTTTGGATACTTGGGAAGTATTTGAAATATTTGTAATTAACTCCTTTGATTGAGATCTTCATTCAGCACGGCCATCATTGGGGTGTGTGAATTCCTTTAAAAATATTTAAATTTTATGAAAGTTTGAGAGGGAATTTTTAATGATCTTGTGAACCTTGTCGACTCCTATTTACCTACTTAGGAGGATCGAGTTCAAATTTATTGACTCGTGCAGCATCCCTAGATGCCACGTGTGTACCAGTAACACACTTGTCGGGGCCCATGTGGGTGTTTGGGGGTACTTTATAATTATTTGTTGAATCTTGTTGACTCCTATTTACCTTCTTATAAGGATCAGATTAAAATTTATTGACCTGCGTAACATCCCTAAATATTATGTGTGTTCCAATAACACGCTCGTCGGGGATCATATGGGTTTCATGATTATATGTGCCCCTTTAGTGTACCTATGTGTATACAAATTATGGTGCATGTGCGGGAGCATTTTAAAAATATGTGTAAAATCCTTTTGTTAGCTTGCATCGATGTTGAAGATGCGGTAGCATGGCATAGTAGCTTTCGAATAGAATTGTACATTGCTTTATACAAGTAAATTATCGTACACCACTTATTTTCTTATACAAGTGGATCATAGTGCACTAACGAATCTCCTGTTTGTTTCCCATGGATGCTAACAACAATTATAAGTCTTCTATATTTGCTCGTAGATGGCACTTTGCATATATGAAATACTTCCTACGGCATCTCGTAGGAATTTGGATTTGTCGTAGCCTTATATCTTTTCTTGCGGAGGACATATGTACTTGTGTCCATATAGGATTTACTGCACTTACTATGTATCCACTATTGTTATCCACAAGTAATTTCAGTGGTCGTAGTAGCTCACAAGGAATGGTTGTATTCGTGTACAAGTGAACCGACCTAAACCGTAGGGATAGCACAACCTTAGTTGTATACCTCTAGAGTGTATTTATCTTCCACTAGATGATTGTTGGCTATAGAGATGCTATGGTATCCATGCTACAACAATTCATAGGTACTGTGCATTATGTTATAGGTATGCTATATTTACTTGTACATAATATGGTTGTTTGTATATTGATGTTGAATATGAGGATTCTAGAATAATCTTGCTACAAGAGTTTGCAGGTGCTATATCTATTACATATCAGTTGCGGTATCAACTAATAGTTTCGTTCATTAGGGCTATTGCTCTTCAATATGCAAGATCATTAGCCGGTTGATATGAAAACTTGCAGATTTTATGTTGGATATACATAAATCAAGGATCATGCAGCATATTTATTCTTCTCATTTGAAAGTAGAATGTTATGTGCTCATTTACGCATTTGTCTGCATTGATAACTTAGGATTCACTTCTCGTACATCTCCCTTGCTTTACTTGTGGCCCTGCCATGTTCATTGCACATGATTGTGGATAAATTATCATGAACATTTTGTGCTTCTTATTATTCCTTCTCTAGACAATTTATTGGGCATACTATCGATTATTCGTCATTCATAAGTGACCTTTCAATCTTCATTACTTGTAGCTAAGTGAATGTATTTATCTATATATTAGTACTTGGCAACGGGGTTGAGTTGAATTCAATATTAATTTCTTCATCCATATTTATAGGAGAATTCATCATACTTGTAACGTACCCAGTACCACGACTTGTGAGCACAATCACTATATCCATTGCAAATTTTAGTTTGTTAGTAAGGGATCCCCCATCGATGCAATATCTATATTATTGTTGTTTGTAGGTAGATTCAGCATATTTTATATGCATATTAACATAGACTACTTATCGGATTGCATTCATCAATAATATCTCCATGTATGTTGATTGATGACTTGTTACATTAGCTCACAAGTAGGTGTTTAGCAATTCATCACGAGTCTTTTGATAATTCATTGATCTTCATATGGTTTGTTGCTTTTGAATGATATATAGAGAACTCATTCACCATTGATCATTATTTGTAGTTGATATTGACATGTCCGTTTCTTTTGCTCATAAACAATGCACTTATCGTTCACTGTATTAAATAAGTCTTATTTTAATCATTAGCATTTGTATTTTAGTTAACATAATAATGCCTTGAAATTGATTAAAGACTTTGTCTCATTGATTGAAAGCAAGTCATATTGGAAATTCATTTTTAATTGCACTCAAATTAGAAGTTCATCATTTTGCATGTATTAAAAATTTATTTCCACTTTCTTGCTTGTATGATGATATTGATCATAAATCTATCATTACTTGTATCACATGTCCTTGATTGTATGATTAATGTTATTGTTTTACAAAGTTACATGCCATTCATTTGATGTTCAAATTATAGCTTAGTTCACTATCATTTGTTCCATGTGCAAGCTCAAACCACCAGTGTTTAGCCCGAGTCCAAAGTACAAGTTCAAGTCCAAGTAAAAACTTATTGTACCAAGTTCATTTGAGTTCAAGAAATGGCTACCTGATGTTTGATCTCAAGTTCGAATCTCGTTGTTATTTGTTTGAAATCCAAGTCCATGTTCAAGTTTATATAGGTAGCAAGTTCAAGCTCTTCTTCCTCGAGTTTAGTTTAAGTCATTTGCTTATTTATTTAACTTTGAATTTAGCTCATTTGATGTCCAAATAGGGCCCATGTTATTCAAAAGTTGATTCAAGTCCTTATGATTTGTTTAAGTTTGGATTCGTTTAGATTTGAGTTTATTGTATCAAGTTCATAAGTCCCTTATCATCCTTTGAATTCAATCAAGTTCAAATCCAAGTCCTCACACCTTCAGTCCAAATTTTGACAGCCTCCCGGCGTATTCTCCATTTAGTGGAAACTTTGGAAGACTAGCCTTCCCCTCCACGCCACATGGGTTCTGTAGGTATATGCTCATAGGCATCACGGCTGCATTTTATTCAATCCCTGTGATGCTACATAAGTGCTTAGGGGTATTCGGTACATGTTTAATAGATGACAATTTGTTTTCCCCAAAGGTACAGAGCAGCGTACGGGTACTTATTTTACATCCCCCTCACACTACATGAGCACTCCGGGGATTACCCACCTTGTTGCAAGCGTTGTACCGGTTTCCCTCCCCCCGTGCTACGTGAGTGCATAGAGAAGTCTGCTAGCTCGTCGCAAAGGTCGAGAGTGGGATATAAGGTTAGAGACTAATACCTTTGCGTAGGTTGGAGAGGCGACGATGAAGATCAAGGCGAGAGTAGGTTTTCATTTTTTTAATCATAATTATTAATAAATAATAATAATTAATTAATTTTAATTAATCATAATTAATTACAATTAACTATATTTAATAATAAATAATTATAATTAAGTATAATTAGTCATAATTAATACTAATTTTTATAGGTTTTAGGTGGGATTAGCAAATAAAACCCTCTTTTTCCTATCTGTAATTAGACGGCTTCATAAAGTCTGGCCGAAGAAGTGCACGAAAGGGGAAAGTTACCTTCACAGTGAGAGAGCTTCTATCCCAGCTTCCCAACAAAATCTTGTAACTACCAATACGACAAGCGGGGAACGTCGTTGAAGGAGCGAATTCGAAACACAATGAAGGAGCCGAAGGGGTTTAAGTTGGTGAAGGAGAGCAGGGTTTGGGTAGATTGCGGCTAGGGCAGTTTGATTATGTGGGAAGAAGCGGGAAGAGTCCGCTGGTTTTGGCTTGGAGACAAATGGAACTAGATGTCTTTGGTTAAGGTAGATGAATGCTCTACGTACCTCCCTCTCTCTCTTTCTCTCTAGATCAAAGAAGTCATCGGGGGGAGAAGCTCTTTTGACGCAATGAGAGTATGATGTGGAACATCTTAACTAAAGTTTTCCTTAATACTAGCTTATCATAGTTTGTTACTACTAGCTTCTAGAATGTTCTCATTAGTTTATAAGTATGCAAGTATTGTAATAGGAAATGATGATTGATGTAACATTATATGATTTGAAGTTTTAGAAACTTGTTGTGTCTTTGTTCTCTAAATTGGTAAATCCCTTCTTTCATCCTCTTCATCCCATGATTATCTCCCCACATCATTTATTCTTCCTCTCATGTTGTCCTTCATCAATTTAGAAGCTGATTCGCAACTTTTTTTTCTTTTTACTCTACTGAATAAGCAGGAAATCAACTGTATATTTTTACAACTAAAACCATTTCAAAATAAAAGAACTAAAAGTATTAGCCAGACTAATTATTAAGTAAAACTCTTAGCACAACTCTAAGCACCGGCACTGACGGCTTCCCTGCCACCTTCCTCTGCTGCCACGGCAAGTTCAGGCTTGATCTCCTCCAGTTACTGGAGCAGCTCACGGACCTCTGGCCTCGTCGCTAGTGAGGGATCCACATAGTGCAACGCCAGCTTTCAGTGTATTCAGCAATTCGTCACCAGCATTCCTGGCCGCATCATTCACAATCGACGCCAACCACTGTGGCAAATCCGCCCCATTCACTGTATCTTCCGACCACTTCCTGGTGATTAGCTCAAGCATTATCACCCCAAGGCTATAAACATTTGTATTCGTGCTGGCCTTCTTCAGCTTGGAAAGCTCCAGTGCTCGGAAGCCGAGCGCTCCGGCGGTGGCGATGACGTTGGAATTGGTGGCTGCCGTCATTAGTCTTGAGACATCGTAGTCGGCAATCTTGGTTTTGTAATTGTCGTCTAGGAGGCTGTTGGAGCCGGTGAGGTTTCCATGGTTAATGTTTACGTTGTTATGGAGGTGGCTAAGACCTCTTACTGTTCCCATGGCTATGCTCATTCTTGTCGGCAAGTCAATGGGAGTGTCCGAGCCTCTAGAAAGGAGAAAAGCAGCAAGGCTTCCATTTGTCATGAAGTCAAAAAATAGAAGCTTCTCTCCTTTCGATCCCAAATAGTAAGTATAAGTACTGCAATAAATAATTAAATATATTTTCATGTACTCTTAGATGAGCTAGCAGCTTGTGATAGGTGTAGCTAAGTTGTAGCTTCTATATATAGCTTTTACTAGTTTGTAACATTACATAAAATAACATTGATTTCTAGTTCTTTGTTCTTTCTCCTGTTTCTTTCTTCTTTCCCATTTTCGGTTTCTTTATGGTATCAGAGCAGGTCGACAATGGAGGCATCGGTGATGTTAGAAAGCAAAGAGAGATCGTCCATGGAAGTACAAGAGGAGCCTCAGATCTTGTCTTTACTGAAGTTCGTAGTGACGAATATCAAAAATATCGCTCCCATTCACCTGGATGCAGACAACTATGCGATTTGGAAGACCCTGAATCTAACTAGGGTTCGCGGTGGTGGAATGAATATCTCCAGAAACGATTTTCAATTCCATACTTTTTTTTTTTCAGAAATAAGGGAATCAAACCATTTCTTCTGCAGTTTCTTGAAATCTCTAGCACTCACGGATTTCACAAGTTTCTTGATTCTTCTTTCTCTCCACCCGCTAAATCTATAACTCAAAATGATGGATCTTTCATTCCAAACCCCTCTTTCACCCAATGGCATCTCACCGACAACATTCTTGCCTCTGCCCTCTGCTCTACTATATCTGCTTCCATCCTACCTTACACTATTAATCTTGAGTCTACTGCTGCCATTTGGACTATTCTTGCTACCCGTTTTCAGTCCTCAAATAGATATAAGGTCATCCAACTCAAGAACACCCTTCGTAATATATCTCTCAAAAACCTTACTATGACTCAGTATCTCACCGAGATTAAGACTCTTGTTGATCAGATAGCCGTTGTTGGATCAACTGTAGACACTGAGGATAACATCCTCTATATCTTGAATGGTCTTCCCATTTCTTACTAACCATTCAAAACGGCCATAAGAATTATGCTCACTCCCATCACTCTTGATCAACTATATCCTCTTCTACTCAGTGAAGAGATTAATCTTGCTTCAAATGCTGTCCGAAATTCTGCCTCTCCTGATCCAGCGCTAGCTCTATATGCAAACCGTGGAAAATCTTGCAAGAACAGAGGTCGTAACTCCTCTGGGATGCCTACCTACAGTCGCTCATCAGCTGCTCAACAAACCATCTGCCAAATTTGCCTCAAGAAGAGGCACTCGACGACATCTTGTTGGCATCATTTAAATCCTCAATGCGTTCCCTCATCCAATAGCGTCTCCAACAAGGCTCTGGTGGCTAACTCTGATACTTCCTACAATAATTGGTTGCTTGACTCAGGCGCTACAACGCACTTAACCAATTCTTTGGATAATCTGTCTCTTTCCAAATCATATCAAGGCATAGACACAATTACAAATGGAGATGGCAGGACGGTAAATATAGCTCACACTAGGGCTGGCCTTCTGCCAACCCCATCTCGTAAGCTACTTCTATCTCAAATTTTACATACACCTGTTCTTCAGTTTAATATATTATCCATTTCTAAGCTAACTAACGACAATGATATTTCTATTATTTTTAATCCCTTGGGTTTGTCCTTAAGGATCTCAAGACGAAGAAAGTTCTTTTTCAAGGGACATGTATCAAGGGTCTATATCATATTCCGATCACTCCCTCCAAGGTTGACCATCAAGTGCTCTCAGCTACCAAAGTCAGCTCGCTAGTTTGGCATTCAAGATTAGGACACCCTCATGACCGAACATTATCTGCCATAGCTAATGTCAATCCTCACTTACATATAGCTTCTTTTACATCCAGTTTTATTACTTGTAAACATGCCAAAGTTCATAAACTTGTTTTTGACAAATCTACTAATCGTCATAAAACTTTACTTTCTTTAATTCATTCTGATGTTTGGGGTCCTGCCCCCGTTGTCTCTAGTTAAGGTTTTCATTATTATGTAATTTTTGTGGATGATTTTTGAGATTTACTTGGCTTTTCCCTATTAAACATAAATCTGAAGTTCCCACAGTTTTTATGAATTTTAAAAAGTAAATTGAGAATTGAATTTGTTAATCATACTCTAGTCCAATTTATTCTCCAATCTGGCATTATTCATCAAATATCATGTCCTTATAATCCTGAACATAACAGTGTTGCTGAGCGAAAACATCGGCACATCATAGAGACTATTAGAGCATTGCTCCACTCGGCTTCTGTTCCCTATCTTTATTGGCCTGATGCTGTTCTAACTTCAATCTATTTGATCAATCTAATATCTTATCCCGTGACATTTAACGTTTCCCCCTTTGAACTCCTTCATCACACTAAACCTACTTACAATCATCTTCGTGTGTTTGGGTGTGCTTGTTTTCCTTTAGCCCCACCACACACTCATCATAAAGTTCAACCAAAAGCCACTATGTGTGTGTTTCTTTGTTATTCTGACTCACATAAAGGTTATAGGTGTCTTAATCTTCATAGTCATAAAATCTTCAATTCACGCAACACTACTTTTGATGAAAATTACTTCCAAACCTTCATCTTCTCCCATCAAGTCTAGTTTAAATCTATCTCCCTTATTCCTTACTCCAACTTTTGTTCCCAACAAAATGCCGCAATCTTTACCTGATCTACCTGATCCCGAGGTTCTGGTTCATCCCTTACCAAGCCCTTCCTCTCTTCTTGCACCTATCCTCCCCGAACCTGCTATGCAAGACTCATCTAGGAGCAGCTGTCCCGAGCAGCCTCATCATCAGATGGTTACTTGCACAAAAATAGGGTCTCTCAAACCTCGAATCCGCATGAATTTATGTCATATTAATTCTAATGATAAAGTTCTTGCAGTACCTATAAACTTCACTGATGCCAACAAACTTCCAGCATGGCGACAAGCCATCGCTACGGAGTTCTGGGCATTACAAAAGCAAGGTACTTGGAGTCTTGTTTCACCTCCAAAAGATGTGTCCGTTATTGGCAGCAAGTGAAAATACAGGCTCAAGCTTCATTCTGACGGAACTGTGGCAAAGCATAAAGCACATCTTGTGGCTCTTGGTAATCATCAAGAATATGGCGTAGATTATACGGAAACTTTCAGCCCCGTGGTAAAACTTCCAACCATTAGGATACTCCTTACTATTGCCCTTCATAATGACTGGCAGGTGTAGCAACTTGATGTAGCCAATGCGTTTCTTCATGGTACCTTATTCGAAAAAGTCTACATGTCACAACCGAGGCGATTTGAAGACAAGGTGTATCCAGATCATGTATGTTGCCTTTAATAAAGCTATTTATGGGATCAAACAAGCCCCACACCAATGGTATAACACGTTCACTTCTTACTTAGTTTCTCTCGGATTCACTCATAGTAATGCCGATCCCTCCTTACTCATAGTTAATCAAAATATGATTCAAATATACTTTCTTATGTATGTTGACGACATACTTATAACCAGCAATACTCAAAGTGCTATAACATCAATTATTTCCAAACTTAATGATTGGTTTGATATGAAGCATCTCAGTAAGGCAAATGACTTTCTTGGTATCAAATTACTTATGCTAATAAGCAATATTTTTTATCTCAGCAACATTGCGCCTACAAATTACTTCAGCAAGCGCATCTCACCGACTGTAAGCCGCTGGCCAATCCCAACTGCACAAAACTGCCCAAAAATCTCTCCACTGACGCTATACTATCTAACCATAATCAATATAGAAAGCTCACTGGATCTCTCCAATACTTAACGATTACCAGGCCTGACATCGCATACAGTGTTAATCACCTCTCTCAGCACATGCACAATCCTCTTCCATTGCACATTTATTTACTAAAAAGATTTTTGCGATACAATAGAGGTACGATTCACTATGGTCTTCCTATTTCCAAATCTAACTTATGTCTCACCTCCTTTTCAGATGCTGACTGGGCTGGTGATCCCAATTCTCGCCGCTCCACGTGAGGGTATTGCTCATTTCTTGGCACAACTCTTCTCACGTGGTCTGTTAAAAAGCAACACACCATTGCACGATCATCCACCGAATCCGAATAACATGCTCTAGCAACTCTAACAACAGATATGTTATGGCTTCATCATCTTCTTTAAGATTTTGGTGCACCTCAACTCAATCCAACAATAAGGTATTGTGATAATACCTCTGCCATAGCATTGAAAAACAACCCTATTTTTCATGCTCAAACGAAGCATATTGAAATAGACCAAAAATTCATTCGTCATCATATTCAGGGCAATACAATTCAGCTGCTGCCTATTTCCACCATTGATCAAACCGCGGACATCTTCACCAAATCATTGTCTACACCAAGATTTCTACAACTCAGAGACAAACTTATGGTCACTCCGGATCCCTCAAATTGCAGGGACGTATAAGACTGCAATAAATAATTAAATATATTTTCTTGTACTCTTAGATGAGCTGGTAGCTTGTTATAGGTGTAGCTAATCTGCAGCTTCTATATATAACTTTTACTAGTTTGTAACTGAAGACGGAGAGAAAGATAAAACAGACATGAAGATGATTCGGCAAAGTAAAAGCTAATTTGAATTGTATTATATGTGTTGTGTATTACAGAGCTTGTCTATATATAGAGTTTTAGGTAAAGTGCCTTTACATGTGTACAACTGAGATTGGCTGATGCAGTTATGGTTTAATGGTGGATATTGAATTGGTTGCTTCTAGAATCATTGTCCATGTGTTGTTCGTTTGCAGGTTGAATTGTGTGTGTTGTTAGCCCCTCACAAACTAACGCCGAGGCCTGAGCCGTGAGTTTGGATCTCAAGAGAAGAAATCAAGAGGTGGATAAAGGCTTAGTAAGAATGTCTACCACCTGATCTATCGTCGAGATTGGAAGAACTGTTATATGCTTTGCTTGAAGATGATCCCTGATGAAGTGTACATCTACTTCAATGTGTTCTGTGCGGGAGTGAAACATAGGATTGTTTGCCAGAGCGATGGCAGACATGTTATCGCAGTAAATCTAAGTTGGCTCTGTTCAATGAATTTGAAAGTCGGAGAGGAGTCATCGGAGCTAGATGACATCTGATGTAGCTGTAGCTAAAGATCTGTATTCGGCCTTTGTAGAAGATCGGGCAACTGTTGTTTGTTTCTTCACAGTCCAGGAGATCAGTGTGTCACCAAGAAAGGAGCAGTACCGGAGATAGATCTACTAGTTGAGGGATCGGTGGCCCAGTCCGTGTCCGAGAAGGTACGAAGAGTTAAATTGGATTTAAGGATGGGAATGCCGAAGTGGCTGGTACCTTTAAGATAGCATAGAAGGCATTTAAGAAGGCTTAAGTGAAGTGGTTGTGGGTTGTGAAGATGTTGACTGAGAGTGTTAACAGCAAAGGAGATGTCTGGCCTTGTAATGGTTAAATATTGAAGTGAGCCCTTTAGCTGTCGATATGAGATGGGATCAGCGAAGTTTGGTAGAACAGGGCAGTTGACAGGTAGTTTTGTGAGAGACGGATTGGCTAGAGGTTTGCAGTGGAGTAAGCCAGCTTGTTGTAGAATAGCTCGAGTGTATTGAGTTTGTGTAAGAAACATGTGATTGTCGTTGTATGCTATATCAATGCCAATAAACAATGAGGTTTTTCCAAGATTTTGGATGGAGAAATTTTTGCTAAGATTTGAGATGACGTGGAGCAGGTGTTTGGAGTCATTTCCAGTGAAGAGTATATCGTCTACATATAGTAGAAGATAGGCGTGAGTTTCATTATGATGATAAGTGAAAAGGGAAGGATCGGCTTGGCTTTTGGTGAATTCTATAGATAGCAGAAATTTGGAAAAGGTGTGGAACCATTGGCGGGGAGCCTGTTTGAGACCATATATCAATTTTTGAAGAAGACAGACGTGGTTGGGTAGTTGGTTGTCTTCGAAACTGAGTGGCTGTTTCATATAGATTCTCTCATTGAGGGAACCATGTAGAAAATCGTTAGTGACATCGAGTTGATGAAGAGGCAAGCTGTTGTTGAATGCAACTGTAAGGAAGACCCGAAGACACGGGAATTTGGCGACGAGACTAAAGGTTTAAGTGTAGTTGAGTCCATACTCCTGGCGATGCCCTTGTGCTACTAAGAGGGATTAGTAGCGAGCAATTATGTCGTTAGGATTGGTTTGGTTTTGTATGTCCAGCGGGAGCCGAGAATCATATGATTAAGGGGAGCAGGAACTAGTGTCCACGTGCCTTGCTGTTGAAGGGCAAGAAATTCGGATGCCATGGCATTTGTGGCCTTTGTAGTTGGAAGCATATCCGAGAAAGACATAGGGAATGGATTTAGGAGCTAGTTTATGATGGGTGTGAGGGGGAAGAAGGGGAAAGCATTGATAGCCGAATACTTTGAGGTGTTTGTATGAGGGTAATTTTTGAAACAGTATATGGTGAGGAGATTTGTTGTGAGTGATTGTCGAAGGCATAATGTTAATGAGGAAGACAACAGTGAATATGACGTCCAGCCATAGCTTGAATATAATATTGGCTGACTGAATGAGAGCTCTCATCGTTTTAATTATATGGCGATGTTTCCTTTCCGCTAGTCCATTTTGCTTAGGAGTATAGGGACAACTTTGTTCACAGCTTATGCCGTGTGATTTTAGATAGTTTTGAATTGTATGATTAGTGAATTATGTCCCTCCGTCACTCCTTAAGCATTTGATTTTGCATGAAAATTGTGTTTCAATCATTTGTGGAAGTTACGAAATGTGCAGAAGACATCAAAATTTTTTTTTTTAAGAAAATACACCCATGTGTATCTAGTTGCATCATCAACAAATATGATGTAATATAGAAAATCTTGAGTAGAAGTAATTGGGGCTGGTCCCCAAACATCTGTGTGTATCAACTCAAACTTTTTGTATTGATGATTAAAAGATATTGTGAAAGATAGTTTATGACCTTTTGAGGTCTTACACGCTATGCAAGAAAATAGAAAATACGGAATCTGAAGATAACTATTTTGTTTCGAAATTGTAGCTAGCACTTGAGTATGAGGATGTCCAAATTGATGACGCCACCGGAAGGCTGATGATTGTGTTGCTGTGAGAGCTGCTTGATGAGAGGTAGATGACGATGTTGCTGAGACTGGATATATGCTATTACGACATTTTCCCGATGGTAGGATCAGATTTGTCTTCGGATCCTTGATGAGAAAACTAGAGCAGTCAAAGCAGATTGTGAAATTATTATCATTAGCTAAGTTAGATACTGAGAGAAGATTATGAGATAGCTTGGGAATATGAAGAAATTGAGGAAGAGTTAGCATACGGGATGGTGTGGGAAGAAGTCCATGACCAGTTTGAGTGATGGGTAGATTGCGACCGTCCCCGATCGAGATGCTGTCTGAGCCAAAGTCATCCTTAATGTAGCTTAGATTGTCCAGATTGTTTGTCATGTGCGTTGATGCACTGGAGCCCAGGATCCAGTCTGCTGTGGTGCCGGTGTTGGAGATGTTAAGAGCTATTTGTTGCGTGTTTGGGGTCTGATATTGAAGATTCATCTTATGCCAGCATTGCTAAGCTGAGTGTCCTCATTTGCTGTAGATTTGACAGATGATTGGAGGTCTGTTTAATGATCTTCCTTCGAAGTTGTTGTTCCTGTCGTGACCTCTTGATCGTCCTCATCCTCGACTTGAATATAGAGCTGCATGAGGATTAGTAGTGGCATTAAGATGAAGAGAATTAGCGGTGATATTAATTTCTTCACTAATGAGCAAGGAATACAGATCTTCTAGACTGAGTGGAGTCAATTTGGTGTGGATAGCTGTCTTGAACGCCTGATACTGATTGGGTAAACCATTTATTGTGTATAGATGAACGTCTTCACTGTCAATGGTGGAGCCGGCTACCGCGATATTGTCTACCAGTGTTTTGACGTTGGTAAGATACTGTTGCATTGTAAGTTCGCCTTTGGTGATGTGATGAAGTTCAATTTTCAATTGTATAACTCTTGAGCAGTTGGTAGCCTGCAGTCAATGCTCAAGAGTTAACCAAATTGCTAAGGCGTTGTCGAGATTCAAGAAATATGGAATAATGCTTGAAGATATGGTGGAACACAGTGTAGATGCTAAGTTTTGATCCACCAGTGTCCACTGTATATACACCGAGTTGATGAGGGGACTGTCGTCCGTAGCTTTGAGAAGATGAGAAGGAGCTGTAGATGTGCCGTCGAGAAATCCTGCATAGTTGTTTGCTCGAAATAGCTTCATCAGTTGAGATCTCCAAGTGGGATAGTTGTCAGTGGACAATTGGGTGGGAACAAGAGTTTTGATATTTAAGATGAGAAATTTTAGTGATGAAGGTATAATGATGATTTCGGATTGAGTATCTGAGATGGTTTCATCGGATGCAGAGTTGATGGAGGGAGATTGCACCATTTTAGGCTTGAAGCAAATGAGCCTATTGGCTCTGATACCATGAAGACGGAGAGAAAGACGAAACAGAGATGAAGATGACTCAGCAAAGTAAAAGCTAATTTGAATTATATTATATGTGTTGTGTATTACAGAGCTTGCCTATATATAGACTTTTAGGAAAAGTGCCTTTACACGTGTACAACTGAGATTAGCTGATGCAGTTATGGTTTAACGGTGGATATTGATTTGGTTGCTTCTAGAATAGTTGTCCATGTGTTGTCCGTTTGCAGGTTGAATTGTGTGTGTTGTTAGTAACATACACAAAAAAAAAAGATTGATTTCCAAATCTCTGTTCTTTCTCCCGTTTATTTCTTCTTTCCCATTTTTGGTTTCTTTAGTAAGCTCTCAGTGCCAATAGATTCAAATGTCGAATCTTTGCAAGCACATTCATCTCAGCTTCAATCTATTTCTGGCTCTTTGCGATCTTTTACCTCAATCTCTTCACTGCCACCAGATTTCCATCCTTCGATGTCTCCTTATACATAGTCACAGTACTTTTTCCCATCATATCCGCTGTCGCGCACAGAAGATCATCGGTAGTGAAAACGAGGAGAGAGGCCCATCGAAGTGAACCAGCTTCCCTCCTGAATCTCCACCGGTATCTACTTCGGCAGCTGCTTTTCCATCTTTCTCTATTCCTCCCACCAATTTGCACTCTATTTATTGTGGATCTGTTTACATGGTTTATGATTTTGATGATAGAAAACACTTTTATTTTTCTACGATTGCCTTATCTAGTGAAATTTCAGGTCCATACGATCAGACTGCAATTTGGAACCAGCTCAAGATTGGTTAGACTAGGTTTGAGTCAGTTTGTACCCTTTTTCCATTATTGAGTCTATCGTATTTGGAGTGGCTCCTGATACTTTGTAACTTGGAAGATTTCTGACTGTTCCCTAGAGTTTACTGCTTTTAGTAACATCGTCCGGGATGATTTTATATCATCCTGGACGATCAGTTCAAAAAAGCAGAAACCCTAATTAGGGCATCCTCATTAAAGCAGCCGTCATCATACAAAAAACATTGTCCTGGATGATTTTGTATCGACCAGGACAATAGGCTCAAAATAGAAAGAATCTGCCGCCAAATCTATTTAGAAATTACTTAGTTTTGGACATCGTCCAAAGGATCGTCCATGACTATTAAATATCGTCCAGGATGCTCCAGGACAATTTTTTTAAAATTTCTCTGGAATTTAAGGAAAGCAATTATGACTTGATTGCATAATCAAATCGTCCTGGACGATCGCAAAATCATCCAGGCCGATACGCTATATGATTGGACATCAGACAGCTATTTTTTAGGGCGATGTTCAGGATAATATTCCACGATTTGTCCTGATCATCCAGGATGATTATCATCCTGGACGATATGAACAAACTTTTTCTGATCGTCTCAAATCGTCCAGGCTGATTGGGCTTAAATTGCACTTATCATACAGGACAATATTAGTATCGTCCTAAACGATAATGTCAGTAACTTGCATTAATAAGCTCGTTTCGAGATCTTTTATTTAAGCTATAACATGACACTTTGTAAGTGTCTTTGGCAGCCATTATAGCTTCGTTATTTTGGAGAAGACTTGAAGAGAGAGCTTGAAAGAGAGTGAGGAAAGGGTGGAGTTTGAGAGAGGGAGAAGATCTTGTGAGGAGGAACTCAAGGGAGTGTGGAGGGGGTTCCACACGGTTGTTCCGGTAAGCTCGCACCTGAATATCGTCGGATTCAAGGCTTGTCTCAAGGGATGTTCACAAAAGAAGAAGATCTCTTTGTTGTCAAATGACCCGGCGACTCCGCCGCACCGGGGAAGGTGAAAGTGATTTTGTAAGGGCTTCTCCTCCTAGCTGTGGGGGATAAAAGAGAGACACTTAGTTTAGTACAATACTCAGAGGGTGCCTTCGAGGAGTGGAAGTAGGTCAAGGTTTGACCAAACCACTATAAATCTGATGTGTTCTTTCTTTATTACTTCCGTATTTAATTATGCATTTGGTTTTTATTGTGGTGATATTGGTTTTGATTTGTGTTTTGACTGAAAGATATTTTTTACCAATTCACCTCTCTCTCTTAATTAGCCTTGGGCTAGTTCATAAGGGCCTAACATCCCTAACGAACATTCTAGTGCTATCAGAGCACTTTCAAGTGGTATCAAAGCAGTGTTCACAAAATCTAGTTTTTAAAAGCTTTTGAATTTCGATCCATGGCTAATTTTTTAAATCATAATATTGCGGAAGGTTATTCAATCAGCAGACCATCTTTGTTTGAAAATATTACATTTGATTTTGGAATATTTTCATGTCTATCTTTTTGCAGTTAATTAATTTTAGCATGTGGCATATGATTTTAACTGGTTATACATTACAATCAGGTGTTATAAATGGGATTAAAACTGATGTTCCTTTTAATCAATGGAACAGGGGAGAATAACTCAATACTCAATTGAATGCAAAATTATTAAATTGCTTTTTCTGTGCTTTAAATTCTGAAGATTTTATGTTAGTATCCACGTGCACTACTGATAAAGAAGTTTGGGATAAACTATACACCATATATGAAGGCATAAGTGAAATCAAGCAATCCAAGTTAAATATGTTAATGCATGATTTTGAACTATTTTCCATGAAACCTTATGAGACGATCTTAGACATGTATATTAGGTTTATTCAAATTGTGACATCATTGCATCCTTTAGGAAAAGAATTTTCAAATTTTGAAAAAACTAACAAAATTCTTCATTGTCTACTAAATAAGTTTGATCCTAAAGTAATTTCTATTTGTGAATCAAAAGATTTGAAAAAATATTCTATTGATAATTTGAATGGCTCACTCATTGCCTACGAGCAAAGTTTGGCTCAACGACTTGTAGATGCAGGTGAAACGATTATTCTAAAAGCTGAAGATACCGAAAAAGATAGCTTAGTTGGTGACGAATGCAATGAGTTGTCAAGCAAATCAAAAAGCTCACCAAAGCATAAGCATCAACGAAAGTGGAATAAAGGTAAAAATGGTAAGGATGCCAATATTTCTTCTGGCGTTATTTGCTTTCGTTATAGGAAGCCTGGTCATATGAAAAATCAGTGCCCTAATTTAATAATTCTTCTAGCAAAAGAAAAGGTAAAGCGAAGCAAATTTTAAACTGGAGAGATAATGAAAAGCAAAAAATCTCCTTGGCAGACCTGATTTCTGAAGCATCGGACCAGGAGAAAGATAATGGTTAAAAGCCTTGTTTGTGTATTTGTGTTGTGTTTTATTTTTAGTTATTTTCTTTTTTTTTTGTTTATTTGTTTTGTTTCGATTTTTATTTTGTGTTTTTGTTTTTGTTTATTCTTTGAATTTTTTTTATTTCGTTAAATTTTTTCTCTGATTAACACACACATTCACTTTTCTAAAAATGAAAAATCTACTTTCTGTTTTTTATTAAAACCTTTGGTAAGTTGTAATTAACTTCTCTAAAACAGTCAGAGAAAGGGAACTCATGATTTTGTTTCTCTTTCTCTCTTCTTAAAGAGGTTATTTTACTTTTGATTTAAAATCTTCATCATATTTTAAATTGGATTTTAAAACTGGTTTTTTTTTATCTCCCTATATTTTTTCTATCGCATAGGAATCTTTTGCAAGATTATTGAATCCGCCTTAAACTTTTCTTAATCATGTTGTTCATGTTGTCTATAATTTGGGTTTACTTTAGTTTTGAAAATATAAGAAAAAAGCATATTTTTTACAAATAATAAAAAAGTGGCCAATGATGCCAAACCAAAAGATGCGCAATGACGCCAAATTAAAAAAAGAATAATAGACAAAGTGTATTAAAAATCAAAAGATGCTCAAAGAGCCATTCAAGTGATAAAGGGCATAAAATGAGCCCACAAAAAAATATGCTTATTTTTTCTTATACTACTAAAAGCCTAAGAAAATCCTTGATATGTTCGAAACTTGTGCTTGAAAATCTTGGTTCCTGATTCAGCAATTCATGCATTGATCTTCTATTAGATATGTTTTATGAAAAGAGTTTTGAAAAATTAATGTTTCTTTTTCCCGTTTATTCCTTGATTTGGATATTGGATTAAAAAGTTTTTTAGCCTTTAAAAGAACTTGA
>NW_021390962.1:119614-128444 GCF_001605985.2 Dendrobium catenatum
GTCGTGTTCTATATGTGAAAGTTGCTTTATATTGCTAAAGATCTTGCAATTTTTAACTGTTAATAATCATTTTAATAAAAAGTTGTAGCCGGTGCATCAAGTCAAGGCACTTCTAAGTGATTTATAACAATGACCTAGATAACTATTCTTTGTGGGAATAATAACCCCTGGTAATGAGAGGGTCAAGTTTATATCAGAGAGATCAAATCTATTAATGTGTCTATTAGAAGATTAATCATTCTTATTTGTTATTTAAAGCTTCTTGTTAATAAAATTTATTCTAAATATTATTTAATAATGTGAAAATTAATAGAGAAAAAATTGTTTGTTTATATATTATAAATATAATTATTTTATATTATTTATTTATTTTAAATTTTTATTATATCATGATGAAATTATATATAAAAGGAAATATCGCACGTGTTATACTAAATTTTAAAAAGTTTTCGTTATGACCCATAAATACCGCACAAGCTGAAGCGAACTTCTCTCAAAGGTCTATTTCTTCTTCTTGCTCTGCTCCGCCCCTGCAGTAGAGAAAAGGAAATCGCCATGGGACGTGCAAAGCTTAAGCTCATTTTATTAGCAGATAAATCCAAGATAGTAAAACAGAACAAATACGTGGCTTAATAGGATTGGATAGAATAGTAAATTGCTTTGTAAAAAACCTATATATAGGCAATCACTGAAGCGAACTTCTCTCAAAGGTCTATTTCTTCTTCTTGCTCTGCTCCGCCCCTGCAGTAGAGAAAAGGAAATCGCCATGGGACGTGCAAAGCTTAAGCTCATTTTATTAGCAGATAAATCCAAGATAGTAAAACAGAACAAATACGTGGCTTAATAGGATTGGATAGAATAGTAAATTGCTTTGTAAAAAACCTATATATAGGCAATCACTGTACACAGTAAAGACACAATAATAATATTTTCCATTTCACTGTTATGTTTCCTCTTTTCTCTTTCCCGTCTCTGTTCCGTGAGCTCAATTCAAGAACCGATAGCTTCTTCATGGTATCAGACGCAGGCGATCAAGAATCGCGTAATGGTGACCACGGGGTCCTCTCAGATCGAAGAACGCGAATCATCTGCCATGCAAGATCCACCGATTCTTTCTTCTACCCTCAAGTTCGTTGTTTCTAATCTCAAATCAATCGTAAAAATCCAACTTTCTCCTGAAAATTACTCTATATTGAGATCCAAAATCTTAAAAGTTTTCTCTGCAAATAGATTTGCAAATTTTCTTGATTCGAAATTTCCCATTCCTTCCCATTCTCCGCCTCAAACCAATGGGTCTCCCTCATCTTTGACTCCTGAGTTCGTCCAGTGGCATCTCACGGACCAAAATCTCTCTGCTGCTATTTGCTCAACTATTTCTGCACCGATTCTTCCTTATATCATTCAACTTGACTCAACTGCCGCCATTTAGGACACTCTTGCCCAATGTTTTCAATCTACCAATAGATCCAAAGTGATTCAACTAAAGAATGAGTTACATCACATTTCTCTTAAAAATTCATCTATGAATCAATATCTTGCTGATATCAAATCTTTAGTTGATAGCATTGCTTCCGCCAGATCTACCGTAGATACTGAGGATATCATATTATACATCCTAAATGGGCTTCCTCCCACATACCAGTCCTTTAAAACGGCCATCCGCACCATGTTAAATCCTATTAGTCTTGACAACTTATATGTGCTTCTTCTCAGTGAAGAAATCAATCTTGCATCTGATGCCTCCCGGACAACATCCATTCCAGATCCGACGACAGTCCTCTATTCAGCTAGAGGTCGGGGTCGACGTAATTGCAGCAAGGGTCCAAACAACTTGTCGAACTCACAGCGACCCTACCCTCATGCCGCTACTATCTGCTAAATTTGCTTCAAGAAAGGTCACGCGGAATTCTCGTGCTGGCACAGATCAAATCTGAGTTACACTCCGCAAGTTACCAACAGTCCCACAACGGTCCTTGCTGCGGGAAATACAAGAAACTCTACATAATGGTTTCTCGGCTCAGGAGCATCTTCACATCTCACGAAACTCCTTCGACAATCTTTCTGTCTCCGCTCCATATCAAGGCCAAGATGGCATAATAATCGGAGATGGCAGCACAGTGAGCATTGCCAACTCTGGTACAGTTTTGTTATCACTACCCGATCGTAAGCTCAAACTATCTCAATTATTTCACTCTCCAAATCTCCATTACAATTTAATTTCCATATCTCAGCTTACCAAAGATAATAATATTTCAAACATTTTCGATCCTAATGGTTTTTCCTTGAAGGACTTGAAGACTCAAGAAGTGCTTCTTCAAGGACCGTGTAAGAATGATCTGTACAAGCTTTGGACAACCAGTAAAGACTCTCCGCATCATGCCTACTCTACAACTCGTGCCGCCACATTCTCTTGGCACAATAGATTAGGACATCCTAATAATAGCATTTTACATTTGATAGCTTCTTCAAATCCTCAATTGAACATAGAATTTACAAATTCTTGTACTACTTGCAATGTTTCTAAAGCACATAAACTTCCTTATACAAAGTCTTTATCGCGCAAAAAATATGCTTTAGAACTTATACATTCTGACCTTTGGGGTCCGGCCCCTTACATTTCTATGCAAGGTTTTCAATATTATGTCATATTTGTCGATGATTATACACTGTTATTACTTAGCTATTTCCTTTAAAGCATAAGTCGGAGGTTGCTCATACGTTCTTTAATTTCAAGAACCATATTGAAAAATACATGTCAAAACAAATTAAGTGCATTCACACTGATGGAGGAGGCGAATACCTTAGTCGATCTTTTACTGATTTTTTGAAAACAAACAGTATTTCACATCAAATTTCATGTCCGTACACACCGGAAAAAAACGGTGTTGCTGAAAGGAAACACCGGCATATTATTAAGACCACCAGATCGCTTCTTCACACGGCTCACATGCCCTACTCATATTGGCCAGATGCTGTTCTCACGGCAGTTCACCTTATTAATCGTTTACCTTCTCCAAACACAAATAAGTGCTCTCCGTTCAAATTATTTCACAACACTAAACCTGATTACAATGACATTTTTACGTTTGGTTGTGCCTGTTTTCCACTATTACCATCTCATTCTCGTCATAAATTGCAGCCTAAATCCATGCAATGTGTGTTTATGAGGTATTCCGATACGTTCAAAGGATATAAATGCCTAGACATCTCTACAAATAAAATTGTTATTTCCAGGCATTTACGTTTTAATGAACAGCTATTTCCTTTTCATGTACCAAACTCCGCTAGCACACCTTCATCAACCAATTTATCTCCTACTCTGCTCACTCCATATCCCAGCTCGAGCACTCAGCAATCCACGCTTCCGTCCACCTCCAAACAAGCTCCTGTGCATACTCGGAGAACATATCAACCTAGTATAAATCAACAATCTGCTGCTTCTCCTATCTTACCTGAACCGCAAATTACACCGAACGCTGTCACCATTCTGCACCGTCACCATATGGTTACACAAACTCATACAGGATCGTTAAAACCCGTAAACCGTTTGAACCTCATACATAGTCATGTTACTGAGCATGGAATTTATGCATCAACAATTTACACATAAGCTATAAAGAATCCTGCATGGCGGAAGGCCATGGCAGATGAATTCCTTGCATTACAACAGCAGGCAACCTGGAGCTTAATTCCTCCCCCAAATGCTACGATTCTCGGATGTAAATGGACTTACAGAGTTAAATTACACAATGATGGATCAATTGCCAAACACAAAGCCCGTCTCGTCGCATTAGGAAACAATCAAGAATTCGGGTTAAACTACATTGAGACGTTCAGTCCAACGGCTAAATTACCAACCATTCGTATTCTGCTTACAATCGCTCTTTCTCATGATTGGCAGGTCCACTAATTAGACGTCGCAACCATGAATTCCTTCACGAAAATCTAACGGAGATGGTCTATATGTGACAACCCAAAGGCTTTGAAGATGCCACTCATCCGGATTATGTTTGTCATCTATGAAAAGCTCTCTATGGCCTTAAACAAGAGCCACGACAATGGTAAAACACATTCACGGACTACTTGCTCTCTCTCGGGTTTATCAACATTAATTCTAATTCTTTTCTATTTTTGTTTCACAAGAACAATATTCATTTATATTTGCTCATATACGTTGAAGATATCTTGTTTGTTGGAAATAGTACTCAAACTATGGCCAAGATTCCTGAACAGCTCAATCTAAAATTTTCAATGAAATTACTTGGTTCGGCTCATAACATTCTTGGCATACAGATTCAACAGACAAACAATGGCCATTTTCTTTCTCAAAAGCAATATGACAATTCTATTCTTGACACAACCAAGCTCACCAGATGTAACCCGGTTCAAAATCCAACCTGTACCAAACTTCCTACAGATTTTTTGCTAGACACCACACTAACCGATCCTACCTTCTATCGGAAACTTACAAGATCTCTCCAATACCTCACACTCACCCGACCGGATATTACATACAGTGTTAATCTCCTATCATAACATATGCATGATCGATCACCTCAGCACGCCTTTCTTCTCAAACGACTTCTTTGTTATATAAAAGGTACGTTAGATTTCGGTTTACCTATAGCAAAATCTATTTTTCACCTTACCTCCTTTTTAGACGCTGATTGGGTTGGGGATCCAAATTCAAGAAAATCAACATTCGGATAATGTTCTTTTCTAGGAGACACTATCATATCTTGGACTGTTAAAAAGTAGCACACAGTCGCTCGATCTTCTACCGAAACTGAATATCGTGCACTCGCAGCTCTAACAACAGATGTCATATGGATACGCAAATTACTAGCCGAATTTGGAGTTCACCAAACCCAACCAATGGATATCTACTGTGACAATATGTCAGCCATTGCCTTAGCAAACAATCTGGTGTTCCACGCTCGTACAAAACACATCAAAATAGATCAACATTTCGTACGAGATCACATTCAGAACAAGCACATTCATATCTATCCAATCAACACCATAGATCAAATTGCTGATATCTTTACAAAGCCTCTTCCAACTATGAGATTTCAGAATTTAAGACTCAAACTGACGGTCACCGAGAACCCTTCAGTTTGCGGAGAGATATTAGCAGATAAATCCAAGATAGTAAAACAGAACAAATACGTAGCTTAATAGGATTGGATAGAATAGTAAATTGCTTTGTAAAAAGCCTATATATAGGCAATCATTGTACACAATAAAGACACAATAATAATATTTTCCATTTCGTTGTTATGTTTCAGCTGTACTCTTTCCCGTCTCTGTTCCCGTGAGCTCAGTTCAAGAACTGATAGCTTCTTCACATTTATCTGAGAACTTTCGCACTATTGACCTCATTTTTGTATGAGGTCACTCTTGATTCCTTCCTGAGTGCTAGATCCTAGGATCTTCCTAACTCCTAGCCCTTAGGTCTAGTCCAGATCTTAAATTCAATCCAAACCCAGAATCCTTAAGCTAAAGACTTAGGTCCTAAAGCCCCTTTTAGGTAATTTTTCCATCACCTTGAAATCCTGTCAATTGGCATCTAATTCAGAGTCTATCAATTCTATATTGATGCGACATACCTATAGGGCCAACCCTCCAAATTTGAACTCATTTGGAGGACTTTAACACCATAAACTAAATCCAATTTCAATGATTGCAAAACCTTCAAATATTTACAGTCCATGCCACTGGACCTTTCACCCAGTGGAATTTGACCTTAGACCACCTCCAAATCTTTTGATCACTCCCAGGACCTTGGTATTAACTTTTTAAGAAATAATTCACATCTTTCTAGAATCAATTTGACCTAGAATTGACACAGGGCCAAAATGACCAAAATGCCCTTTAAGGGAATTTTTGGACTTTTGACCTAGACATGACTTGATTTGATTATTAATCTTTGAAAACTTTTCTAAATATTTTCAAATAGTTTTTGGGACTTATTGGACCCAATTCCAAATCTTGTGTCAGCTTTGTTGACCAAGTCAACATATATTGACAAAAGTACCCCTTAAAGCTTTAAATGGGTTATTCTAACCCATTCGATCAAATCAAAAACCCTTAAGCTTTCAAACCCATCTCAAAACTTGAGTCAAATCCATTCAAACTTATTTGAAGCCAAGTCACCTTGATTTTATATGATCAAACCTATGGTCAAAGCCATGTATTGAATACACCTTTCCACTCAATTGATAAGCCTCGTATAAGGTCTAATATTTGACTCAAGATTGAATCTACTTCACTCATATTCACTCGATGATTTAAGAACCTTTGATTCCACATCATTTAACATCTTAAATATCCCTTGGTATGACATGAGTAAATCCATGATCATTTTGACCAAGTCAACACTTTTAAACTTGGTCAAACTAGCTTAAACTTCATTCCTTGCCTTCAAGCATCATTCCTAGGCATTAAACCCTATTCAACCTGTCATTCCAGCAGCTTATAACACTCTCCATGCCACCTCATCAACCTATGTGGCATTTTGACTAGTCAAAGTGGTCAAACCTACTTAATGAGTGGCTTTATGACCTTGGTAAGCCAAGCCCACTTGATAACTCAAGTTCTATGAAGATTGATGGCTGAAGGGGATATTTTATAGCATTTAATATCTCCCCTTTATCATGTTTTAGGGAGTAATCATGAGAAGTGGTGGGAAGAACTTCACTCTTCACTCAAGATTTTGTCCTCACCCCCCTATCTTCCAAAAACTCTAATCCCAGCAGCCCAGAACATCCCCCAATGCATAAAAGAGCTTCTCGCCTATAACTAAGCTTCTCCTAGCTATTTGAGAGTGTGTTGCTTAAGCTAGAAACCCTAACTGAGAAGAGAGAGTGAAAGAGAGAGAAAATGATATTCCTGTAGCAGTTTTCGATCTAGCTGCCAAACATTCTTGGGTCCTTCAGCAAAGTTGTAGAGGATATCAAGATCTTTCCAACGAACCTGAGTACTTCAAAATCTGTCCACAGGAATGTAAGATATTGCAACTTTTCTCTAAAACTTTTATTTGAAACTGTAGCAAATCTACAACACATGAAGCCTCCAAACTTTAGGTGTTGGAATATTATATTGCCCTAAAGCTACGTTTAAATTTTGTTAAATTTTGTTGAGTATTTTGGGAGATATGAGCATTTGAAGTTTTCTAGTCAAAATGAACTAGACAAGATCTGGACCGTCCGATCGAAGATCAGACGGCCCAGATCTGGGCATACCACGTGAATCCTTCCTCAAGGCTTGAACGTGGGTCATCCCAAGGTCCAGGTGCGTGACGTGGTGAAATCCTGGTCGTCCATCTATGCGATGGCCGATTTGACCAAATTTGGTCAAAAATAACTTAAAAAAATGTCAAAATCTTCCAAAATTCATAAAAAATAGAATTTTCCACCAAATTGGACATTCTTGGGCTCGTTGGAAAGATATTTTAAAGAGTATTTAATAAAATTAATTTTAATCTGTTTTGAGTTTTGGATTATAAGAAAATTGATTTTATTTAAATTTAGATTTTCCTAATTTTCTTACAATCCAGGGATCAAATTAATCCCAAATTTTGGTGGAATGTTCTTGAGCATCTTAGACATATTATGTGATTTTTCTAGGATCAGATGCTCTTTAATTTTCTGTGATGTGAATTTTCAAGGTAAAATGTCCATTTTGGAAGCTTTGAAAATTCATAACTCTTTAGATACTAAGTATTTTTCTATGAAATTTTTGTGATGTAAATTTATGTGTACCAGGGTTACACACACCAAATTTCATGCCCATTTGAATAGTATGGACACTTAAGGAAAATAATTAAGGAAATGTCTAAAAAATTTAGAAAATTTCTAGGGAACTATACTCACACCCAATAGGGATGAAACCTCAAAGACATTAAACTTAGAGACATTTTGAACCATAGGTTTAAATTTTATGGAGTTTGGAGCTCATTATGTTAGAAAATTATCCTTCTCAAAATTCAGCCCATTTAAGGACTCAGAAAAGCTAAAAAATTACAATAAATCATATTTTAATCCAAAAATTACAAATAATACCTTAAATTGTCCATAACATAATTATCTGCCGAAAAAAACCCTTTTACTGGACCTTCAATTTAACATTAATTGAATTTCTAATGAAAAATAATAATTAATTAATTTAGTTAATTAAAAATTATTAAAAAAATCCCAAATAATTTCTAAACACTTGAAAACACTCCCATGGGTTAGACTTGGCCTTTGGGAGTGATTACATGTAGTTTGGAATGAGTTTGGATCAAAATGATCGAAGCCTTCCTAATTAAGAAATTTTAAAATTCAAATAATTCAGAAAAAATTGAAAATTCATAACTAATTGTAGAAAATTCAAAATCAGTGGCTAATGACTCCAAGTAAGGTCTAGTATTTTCTAAAAATGTCAAACCAACAAAATCTAGTCAAATAAAAAAGTCAACAATTCAGTCAACTGTAGTTCAAATCTAGGATCAAACTTTGAAGGATTATAAATTTTTATAGAAAACTCCAAATTGAGCGCGCTAACAGTCTAACAACTCGTATTAAGGTCTAGTATTTATTAAAATTTGAAAACTTCAATATTAATTCTAATTTGAAAAGTCAACTTTTTTCCCCTTTAGCTAGTGCACTTAGATAATTCCTAAGGTTCGTTAATTTATAAAAATTCTAGAATTTTCTTAATAGGATAATAAAATCATTAATTAATCCTTAAAAATCAGTAAACAACTCTCTTTAATATTAATTTATGCCTCTTAATTCTAACAAACTTAAAGTAACTTAATCAACCCCGATTGCTACTAGGTAACCCA
>NW_021390962.1:128895-147858 GCF_001605985.2 Dendrobium catenatum
AGTCCGGATAGTCTGACCTATGAGGACGAGGTGCCGGACCTGGGGAAGCCCAGTCTTCTAAAAAATTATTTTCTAAACCTGTTTTTAAAATTTCATGCATACTTGATTTGAAGTTGTTAACTAGCATGCATTGCATTAAAAAGAAATTAAAAGAGTCAAAATTTTAATTGCATTAGTCCTTAGGATTTTGCACCCAACATAAGTTAAATGCTCAACTCTAATTAAAGCTTCATTTCAATCCTAAAACGTAAAGTCGAACACTTAGATTAAGTTGGGACACTTCCGGATGGTTCTAGAATCTCAAAGTGTCCCCTACTTCTCTTCCCTTAACTCTGTTAATAACTGTTCAATCTTGATCCATTCCCTTTTGATTGTCCAAACTTCATTCATTTTTTTTATATCACTCCTAAAAGATCTAACAAAATTTCATCACTATTTTAATCGAGAGTTTTCGTAGGGGATTTTGTCTCTCTACGATATAATTAACTACGAGGGCTTGCGCTCGTAGGAGATTTGGAACCACACACGCACCTGATTTTAAAATTAATTTTTCTAAAATCTTATTAGATTTCTTTGGAAAATAGTTAAAAAATGATCGTCTTTAGTACATTAGAAGGATTATTATTGAATGGTGTTATCTCCCTTTGGAGAGATACACCCTTCTTTGATAAGGCTTTAGATGTGAACCCGACGATTGTACTTCTTGAATATTATGAAGTTCACTTTGTTCCCTCGAGACTATACAAAGTTCTTTCTAGAATCCGGTCATGATATTCAAGATGAATTTCATAATTCTAAGTCTGAACACCGTTATGAAATTATATTTTCATCCTTCGGGGTGGTATACTTTTTCTACCGAGCTGATTCGACTTTAGAATTAAAATTAATCTTCAATTTTAAGATTTAAAAAAAAAATTAATATTTTTCAAAACATGTTTTCAAAATTCTCGAGGATGAAAGGGTTAAAATTAATATTTTTCAAAACATGTTTTCAAAAATTAATATTTGCGATCATGAAGGACATGGCATCACAGAACAGCAAATCTCGTAGAGAACGATGCCTGCTTCGCTTTCTTTGTCTTCGTTCCATGAAGAGAAGGCAGCCATGGAAATCAAATTACAAGAGGTGCGCGAGAGGCTAGAGTTCCTATAACGTAAACGTCATGAGGAAGCAGAGCAGCTTCAGGCGCAATACGAGGCTTCCAAGGCTTTGCAATAGATACAGGATCTTCACTGTCGTCAACAACCTTTTTCGTTTACCGGATGTCTTCCTCCTCATATTACTATTGATTTCGAGATTCCACTGCAACCGGAACTTTTCCCTCATCAAAAATTTTCTCCTTTTGCCAGTTTCTTCCTCTTCATGTACAGCCTTCTCCATTTGCCCAAGATCTTTTTCCTCGGCATGATTTCAATAAACCTTTGCAGCAGGATTTTCTTCCTCCTCATGAGCAACCTCTGCTAGTTCCCCTATTTCTTCCTCCTCATGAACAACCCCTTTCAGTTTCCCTATCACTTCCTCATCAGGAACAACCATCTGATGTTGATTTCAATAGAGAGGATGCACCAACTTCCCTGCTGCCTTTTGACTCCCCTTTGTGGAGCAACTATGAGTGCTTCAGTTGGTGTGACAGCCTTCTTCTGTATCATGAGACCGAATTATGAATTCAGCTTCTACAGCTTTTTCTTTTTTCTCATTTATGCAAATCTATTGTATAAACTGAATGCTTTAGGTTCTATAAACTGAAAACAATAAATAATAAATCTTTGATGATTTAGTGTAAATGTTGGTTCTATTAGAATGTTAACATACTGATTCAATGCAACTTTTGTGATTTTTTCTCCTATGGTAAATCGAAGGATATAATTATAGCTTAGCATCCAATATGTTAAATAAAAGATGATCATCATTGACAACCACAAATGCTTCATTTTTTCCAGCTTGGTGCAAAAATTAGGCTTGAGGTGTTAGACAACATCTTTGAATCATTTTCTTACCTTTTGGGTTAGATTTAGAAATGGATTAGAGATGAAGATTGATTGCCAATGTCACTGAAAGTTTGCAATTACCAAGGACTTCATTGATGTTCCACTTGACATCCCAAGTAATCTGTTGGTTGCAGCTATGGTAATCGGCACTTTACCAAAGCCACTAATTACACTTGTTTTGTTGCTGCTTTGTGCTGATTACTACCTATGTTGGTTCAAGGGATCCCAATGTGCTACTTAATTTATGGAAATAATAAACTCATATTGCTGTGAACAACAAAATAAGGAAGGAAATCATCAAATAAGTGGCTGTCCAACAAAGGAAATATTAAATCCCGGAAGCAAACTTGTTGTATACAACGAGTAGATGGTGAAAACGACTTCATGTTTTCATATAGGAAAACATATCAAAACAGATAGGAAATTTGCTATCCATAGCGAGAAGGAGACAAATCTTAGGGGAAGATCATTCATTTTGAAAACAACAATTGAAATACCTTTATTTTGATCAATATTTCACCAAGGAATCTCTATAAGAAGCCCCTTAAACCTTTCTAACTGTTCAAATGTTATTATGAACTAATGAAATAACGTTGAGAAGTTGACAACAAATCAATCGCACATTGTTTTAAGTGTTTTAGGATCAGGCATGATAAGTTTGAAATTTCACTTCAATTTTATTGAAGAAAAGCATGGTATTGCTAATAATTTCTTGCTCAAGAGTGGTAATTATGGGTTTTCACCAATAAATTTGATAAAGAAGAGAATAGTTTATTGGATGCTAATTTTATGTTTCCATTGACAAAATAAATATGGAAATGCTATTTATGAGAGGAGTGCTTTTAGTTGCCTATCTGATTGTCTTCACTACTATGCTCTTTATGTCTCATGATCTTAATCTGTCAAACTATTAAGTGGTTTATGGTTGATATTGAGGAGAATTGCATCACTAATAATTTTAGTTTGATATGGAAGTCACACAAAAGTTTCAGTTTGTCTATAAGTGCTTTGTGGTTGGGATGTGTGGTGTTCACTGATTACGGCAATAAAGAAGTGAATGTTCACACTGATTACATCTCAGCTCACTTATTTATTTTCATTCCTTACTTTAATTGGTCTTTTGTCTGCTATACCACTTAATATATTCATTTGCTAACATTTTACTTTGCTATTTAACTCTGATCCATTTTAATTGTACAAAATGAGGCAATTTTCCACTAGCGGCATAGTGTTTGACACTGTTCCATATTTTCCATTTGGTTTTTGCAATCCTATGGCATGGTTATTTTGAGTTTTCTCAATCCTATATGGTTATTTTGAGTTTTCTCAATCTGTCAGGGACGTAAGCTGGTTTTTCCTAAAATTTGTCTGATAGAATTTATATTACCAGATAGTTATTGAATTTTGTATCGCTATGAACTCCAATAGTTTACTGTATCATAATGAGAAAATAAGTTCTCACCTCACTACTTCTGACATAGCTTTATGATTTTCCTCTCTCAAGTATTGTAAACATAAAGTTAGAATTTCATTTTTAATGGCAAAAGCGTGTCAAAGAAATCTTGAAATCATTAATCAAAGCTGCTGTGGTGTGGCGAATATCACTGATTATATTTATACCTCAAGGTTTTTGTTTAAGTTTATCGTTGCAAAAAAGATATTCAAAATGAATTACTATGTTCTATGCTTTTTGAAGAAGACGTAGATCTTTTGGGAATATATTTTTTGAAATATTATAAAAATAAGAGCAATGATGGAGTTTTCGAGAAGAAATGTGTATTAGGATTAGCATAATCAACTTTGAGTCCAAGATACTTCAATTATTTTATTTGTGTATTAAAGGTAAAAACTCTTAAAAATCTATTTTTTTTTTAAACTAAAAAATTTAGTCAAGTTCGATCTTTTAAAACGACCCCAAGCCCAAAATTTTGCTAACGATCTAAGTATGAGCTGAAGTTTAGCTCAATCTTAATAAGAATTAAATGTGCTTAGCTCAATTAGGCAAATGCTTGACTCGATTTGACTAAATTTGAGCTCAACCTAAACCCTTATACGATCATCAATTATAATTAATCGATTCGATTGCTTAATTTTTGGAATTAAATCAGGCAACATAATTGAACTTTGTACTATATGAACACAATTATAAAATATGAATAGATCAAATTTTAAATATTTAAATTTGACTAATTTAAGTAACTAAACTTCAACATCGGGGATTCTAATTTAAATATAGTAGATCTTCCTGCACGATGTTGTGGTCGTACAATACGATTAGTTATAACACATCGATAAAATTTTCTCATTTACTTAAATATTTTAATTAATTTTTTATTGAATAGATCGTACACAAAGATCAAGATCGTATAGTATGAGTTTTGAAAAAAAATTAATATATTTAATTTTACTCTCCTTTATGTGTGTATGCATGATTGCTAAGCCAATATATAACTATTATAGAAATTGACTCATGAAAAATAAAATTCAGACTCTTTCGAACAATGACTAACCTACACAACACTTTCTTGAGCTCTATTTTTTTTACTATATTTGTATATGCTAAACCTAAAATGTTAGTAATACACAGAAAAAAAAATATATGCAATGTATAAAATAGGGATAAGTAAATAAACATACAATAATCTTTGTAATTATCAAAACATATGACCGGGTTCCCCGATTATAACAATATCTAATTATATAAAGCTTATAAAATGTATGAGAAGTTAGCACCATAAATGTATGGGAAAGTTAAAAAGTTCTATAATAATTCTAGAAATTAAATATAGTTTAACAGTCTTTAAAAAATTAGAAGTTCTAATAATAGTAGAAATTAGGTTAATTACATTACATGTTATTAAATATATGATGATAAAACTAATTAATGATTTTTCTTTTTAAACTTTTCTTCAAGAATAGCAGCCCTTCTCCAGCAATTGTGTGCCACATATTTTGATGCTATAAAAAATATATATTTGTTTTATCCCCAAGGATAATGCTATCATTTATAGTGAGAGAAGCTTTGGGTTTCTAATTAGAGAAAATTTATGGTGAGAATCTCAGTGATGGTGGCTCCTCACACCAAATCTTCTGGTTGTGAGGAGAGGAACAATGGTGTAGGTAACTTTGAAGATTCAGATCTTCATGTGAGATCGATCAAACTAAAAGATGTTAGATCATTTGGATCTAGCAAGATCATCCATTCTAGCAACATGATCACAAGATCAGGTATAAGGTACGAATCTCGATCTATGACTAAACCTGCTAAATTCAAGGGAGGTGTTGACATGCAAATGGAGAGAAGCTCCACGCAATCAAAATTATCAAGGAAGAACAAAAGGTAGGTCTTAAAGATAAGAAGGATGCACTACACTATAGAATTCAATTGGAAAGTGGGACTACTACTTTGATCCAAGATTCTATTGAAGGAATTCAACTTTCTTCAGTGGCAAAAGATCATTCCAACCATCTAAATCCTCTCTGTGATGATATAAATTTTGATCTTATGGAGGTAGATGTTAAACATTCAGTTAGAAGCCAAGTCATTGATGCTCAAAGCAATCAAAATATGAATGAGTTTTCTCTCAAAATTCAAAACCACCTTGAGCATAAAATTGATGTTAATTCCTCCTGTTCGTTGGAGGGTGCTTCATACAATGCAAATCTGGATGAAGAGCCTTCAAAATTGCACTTCCAAATGGATCCTCAAATTGATAATGATATTCATTAGAAGTTGGATATCTCTCAACAATTTACAATAATTCAAAATAGTTTTCCAACATTCCAGCAAATAGTGCATCAAATAATTCAAATTGTCCAGGTGGTGTTAATCCACAACAAGTATCAGGAGTTCTCAATTTTGATTCCTGTTTGATGGAACCTGTGTCAGCATGCAAGGCAGATAGCCTTCAAACTAATAAAGTAAATGTCCATAGGCCAACTGTCCTTTAATTATAACCCAGGGTCTGCAAAAAATAAAGTGGTCGGGCACCACCGCCAACAACCTGCCCGCCAACAACCCGAATTTCTAAGCCTATGACTGATGCAAATGACTTTGAGTGGGGATATTAGAACTTCAGGTCTTCAGACTTCTTGGACTTCTTCTCCTTGGACATCTCCTCCTTGGACTCCTTGGATCTCTCCTCCTTGGGCTCCTGGGATCTCTCCTCCTTGAACTCCTTGATTCGTCATGGCTTGAATATCCAAATGAAGAGACAATTTCCCCCTCTAAGGGGGGTATTTCCTTTTCTCTTTAGATATCTAAAAGCCATCCAAACGCTATCTTCCAAATAGAAGAAGACTCTCCCTTTTGAGGATACCTTCTTCTTTTGAAATTCAAGTTGGATAAGAATATCCCAACTCAAAGTTGCATTTTCACAACTCTCACCAATATTATATATAAATTACATTAATTGAAAGCAATAAATATAGACTCACCTACAAGGTTATCCTAATAAAAAAAATCTCAAGCATTTATAATATCCCAAGCAGTTATATAGAAAGTAAAAAATGCACATCACAGCCACACTTGGCCATGCTCTTAATTATTGAGGACTAAGCAGCTTCTGTAAAACCTATAGCAGTTATTATTAATGATTCTTAGTCCTTATTTATTTAGGGGGGCTAAGCAATTCTTGAGTACCTGCAAAAAACATCATTAGAAATCATGACATTTGCCCCCCTTTTATTTAGCATTGTATTAGCATGGCCACCTGCAAGAATATATATATATCGTTCCTAACCTAGGGGTAAATTTGATGCACATCACATCAATTTCACATAGTGTAGTAAAAGTAAGCATATACACTAATAGATTTTTTATAACATGTAGTGAAAACCTCAAAAAACCCAGCACACAGCGGAAAATTAAAAACCGGCTTAGCATAAGTCTAGAAATGGTGCCCTATAAAGTAATTCTAGGTATGTGTAAGGCTTGTGTGGTTTTGGATGGGTCCTATGTAGGATGATTAGTTCAAGTTGCCTAAGGCTCAGATTTATTGAAGGCTAGAAATCAAAGTTTTAATTAAAGTTTAAATATTAGTGGATTAGGATCCATTTTAGTTAATTTAGTTTTTTTATCACTTTTTAATTCTTAGGATAGTGATATTTGAATTTCAAATTGTATTATCCAATTTTGGAAAGTCCCGGGTTCTTCTAGGTGCTAGGCTAAGGGGGTCCAAAAGGTCACTATGGGAAATAGGCAAGGTTTAGGGATCATAATATTTTAGATAAATACTAAACCTTAAGATGAGTAGTAAAGCTTTGAGTTTTCTGGATTTGGAGTTTCCTATGCAAAGATATGAATTTTACAAGTTTTGGGCAATTAATGAATTATTAAAATTAACTAATTAGGAGTGATTTAATGGTTTTGATCCAAACCAGCTCCAAACTGATTAAAATCACCCCCAAAAGTAAAAAATGACCTAAAAAGGTGTTTCCAAGTGTTTGATAAAATTTGGAATTTTTAATAATTTTTAATTATCTTAAAAGGTCAAAACGGTCATTTTGATTAAAGTTGAAATTAAGGTTTAGATTGAGGTCAAACTATGGGTTCCTAGTTCTCTAAGGTTAAGGACTGAATTTTAAATAATTTGAGCTATTTTGGGTATTTTTCTGAGTTAAAATGGATTTATTAAAATTTTTAAAAGTTACTGGGCCCTATTTATTGGGAAAATTAGGGTTGGTTAATTAAGGGGTCTAAAAAGCCCTAAAAATTCCTATAAAATTCTGGAATGTTCAAAATGTAACTAAGTTAAAATTTTGAAATTTTCATGTCAAACAAGGATCTATCCTAGCTCCTAAAAATTTTTTAAGTTATCTAAACGGGTCCTTAATTATTGTCCTTAGGTTGTCACTATGTTGTTGTTGTTGTAGGTTGTCACTATGTTAGAGGGATTTAAAATGAAATTTTATACTAACCCTCAAGGTAACAATGAAAGGAGTACAAAAAATAGTGAACACATCATGTCCTTAAATCTAGGAGAGCCTAAACTAAGTGCGTGTGCATCCTATTCATGCAAAGTATAATAAAAGGAAAGTAAATGCGTTTAACAAAATAATTAATGAATGATTAGGACTCAACCATTCACTAATCCACTCTCCCATAATTTCTCTTCACATGCACAGTCTATATTTAAAATTTCATGGATAATGGAGCTCTCAAAATTAGGGTTTAAAATATAAGTAATTTTAAAATAATTTAAAAAAATTACAAATATATATAAATTTTGAAAAATATGGTAATTGAAAAATAAATTAATTTGTAATAAATACATATAGGGGAGATCCACTGGCCACTAAAACCTAACGAGATTTTGAAAAGGGTTTGAAAATAATTTTTTTAATTTAAAAAAATATTATAATAATATTTTAATAATATTAAAATACCAAATAATTGAACAAAATAGAAATCTGCCAGAACAATAATTTTAAACCTCTAAAAATAATTTTATATTAAAGTAGGCATTTTTTTAAACATTTTAAGATATTTGCATTAAAAAACAGATTTAAAACGAATTAGATATGATTTTTCAAATTTTTAATGCATTAAAATGACTTTAAAATATATAAATTATTTAAAAATAATCATTAAAATAATATGAAAAATAAATCTTAAAAGTTTATGAAATTTTAATATATTTATAAATAATATAATAAATAATATAAATATATAATAATAATATAATAAAGAAAACAAACCTTTAGATGTAAATAATAATAATAATATTTGATTAAAATAATAATAAATAATAGTTTTAAAATAAAATAATATAATAAAATAATGATAGTGATGATAATAAGAATGATTTAACTTAAAAATAAAAATAATAAATAGGCAATAATAATAAGCAACGTTTTAAATAAAACTTAATTTGAATAATTTACGAATAATACAATGATAATTATAATGATAATAAAAATACATGATGATAAATATAAAAAATGTATATATAATAATAAAATAATAATAATAATAATAATAATAATAATAATAATAATAATAATAATAATATAATAAATACATAATAAATAATAAATAATAAATAAAAATATTTTGATATTATAAAAATAATTAATATTTTTAAATTAAAGTAATCTCTGAAGTAATACTATTACGTCAAAACTAAATTTATAAATTAAATAAATGGCTGGAATTATCTGCAGGCTCGGATTGTAAACCACAACATAATAATAATAACTTAAAGTAAAAAAGGACCTGCTAGATCTTAGTTGCCACCTGCACCATAGCGCAGTGCGTGAGAGATTACCCATGGTGACCAACCCGATTGATACCAACCACTCGGACGGCCTAATAGGTCCATGCAGGGCATTCACGCAAGGTCAAAGCTTGGAGATGGACTGGGCCACGATAATTAGATATACCCCACACGGCCAGGCAAGGACAGAACGAGGGTCCAGTCGTATCAAATACATTGCCGCGTGATTCATGTGGACATCCAACCCGTAGCGTATCCAAATGATAGACCACTAATCCCACGTCAGCAGAGCGTGGCGGATTCATATCTGATACCTCTATATGATTTTACATCAACAGACTCTGATTGAGACCTAGGACGGCGTAATCAAAACCGCAAGATCGTTTCCCTCAGGTTCGAAGAGAAAATCGCCGGCAAATGACAATGATCTTTCATTCGTATTGATCAGCATGATTGATGGCAGAAATCTCGTGCACTGTAAGCTAGGGGCAAAATCTTCAAAGATCACAAATCAAATTGCCACCAAATTAAACACATAAAATCTTACAATGCAGAAGAGCATTCATAGGGCTACCTATTTTCGAGATCTAAAAGTCTCTGAAGAGGAGTTATATTGATTCTAAGCGTTTCTAAACTAGTAATATAGCATTTAAAAGCACTCATCCACACGGTGGCTTCAGATAGATCTTGGGCTTGATTGGAGCAGTTGCTAGATTTGTCCAATAAAAAAGTACTACCACGTGTTAGTTCCCGACCCCTTTATTCGTCCTTAAGATTGACGAGTGAGCAGCCTAGGAAGAGGAAAACATTCATCGCGGTCGTTGCCAAAAGTTGCTCATCGCTGGTGAGGTATTTCGTCTGGTCTTGACGTGAGGGGAAGTGACGGACGAGTTCTCCAAGATGCTACACACAAGTATCTCAGAAGGTTGAGAGGGGCTTGGAGCTCGAGAATTTTGCAAAAATCCTTAAATTAAGCCCATAAATTCTCGTATTTAAAGACCCAGATTAAAAATCAACAGCTAAGATCAATACTTGGCGATCATTTAGGAGGAAAGTAGAGAGTGTTTTCACAGCATTTTTGAATGAGGCCATCTAATGGGGACTTTTAGTGCCACTTAATAGATCTTTTAAATCCACTATATAATAAGTTTTTTTCAATATTTGCACCCCAATTTAATACTTGAGGTACTTGAGTCAACCCAAGTTTCAATAGGTCCAAAGGGGAACTTGTGCGGTTTGACGCCATGAGATGGTTGTTGAATAGATTTTAAATTTAAATAGACCCGTTTAGGCTAATTGGGTCCAAACCTGTTGGTTGACCTTGGTCAACCATTTGACCTAGGACTCAGGTCCTGAGCTCAAACGAAAGTTGGCAAGTTACTGACCCATCTTGAGGCCAAGTTAGGGGGAAAGAAAACAACATGAGCTCGAGAGAGTCTCGCACGAATTGGATTGAAATTAATTAAGGAGGAGTTTAGGGGTCAATTTGGGTTGACCCTGGATTGACTCAAGACCTGTGTGTTTGGGCCCTCCGCAGACTTGCTAGACTTCCTTGAACTCATTGGGAGTGGGTATCCTAGCTGGTCTCGGCTTGGTCAAATTTAGATTCAGAGTCAACATATTTTACCTTACTTCTTCATAAAAAAAAAAAAAAAGGTTAACAAACGTTACCCCACAGGGAGTGGTGAATATACATAGTGCAACCTGCTACGGTGTGGCGGTTGACCGAATGTGATAAAGAAAGTAGCGGTTAAAGTAGGGTGTCAAATTTCGGGTTCAAAGGGTCGGTTGATGGAGATCGGAACTCCGGAACTGAATACCAGGGTCAAACGCAGAACAAAGACAAACCCTAAACCGGACCTGACCAGGTAAAATGGTCGTTAAATGCGAACCACATGACCCGACCACCCAGGGTGCATAACAAAAAACCAAACGTTACCGGGTTACCCAGATCCGAACCCAACCCATGGGAACATGTCGCACTGGGTCGCCCGATGTCGCTGGAAGTGGGGTGCTGCCGGATGTGGTCATTAAGCGTTTAGCTACAAATAGCTAGCAACGGCCAGCGCTGCGGGTCGCCGATCCTACTTCGCGCTGGAAGGTTCTCGAGTCGCGACAGTAGAGTCGCGAACTGGGGTCGCAGCTGAGGCTGCTTACAGCGGAAGGTAGCACCTACCTGGCGTAGATAATCTTTTAATAACTGTAAACTTATGTTGGGAGGTCCATTGCGACCCAGTATGGGTACGTGTGCTGTCGCGCTAGGAATTCTATAAGGTCGCGACAGAAGCGACAGGGCGAGGCAGTAGTCGCGAGTAAAGCTGCTAGAACGCAAGGGTTGACCCTCCGGTAAACCCATCGGAAGATCAATACCCGTAACCCCACCCGTTTAACGTGGTCAGATTTCGTAGAAACCCGAAACAACCCGGTGGAAAAATTTACCTAATTTTGAGGGAATCGGGTCCGGACCAACCCAGATTTTTTGGGTCAGGTCTGGGTCGGCGTTCGTGTCGTGTCAAATATTGAGCCCCTTTAGGGTAAGCCCATAAGTGAAATAGAGGCGTTACCAACAAGTGGAATAAGTTAGGAAAAAACCCTTCTGACAGCCATACACCAACATTATAAGCAAATGGGGCAGAGCTCTAGGAGAGAGCGAAGTGAAGCAGCAGTGCACAAGGTAAGAGTCACCAAATGCGTGAACTAAAGTAGTGAGGCCATTCTACCTGGCCTACCCTTTAATCAACCAGGAGTTGAGCCAGGAATAGACCAAAGTAAAGGTCACCCCTAAGGGTGAAAAAGAGTAAAGAGCTAATAACTCGCATAAGCCTTACCTATAGTGAGCGTCAGAGCCTAGGGGAGAACTGAGAGTAAAGGTTCACCACGAGGTTAGAAAAGTAATTGGTTTTCTCTTGTAATATCCAGAATTTTAGGTATGAAATTTAATTTTAACATTAATTATAAGATGGTATATTACTAAAAATTTATTTAAAAGTTTAAGGTTAAATGTTGTTAAATTTAGTATTGACTATTTAAGTTACTAATAGCTCTAAAACGTAACAAATTACTGCTAAGATATTTATTTGGCTTATATAAAGAAATCTAAACACAGTATATGTTAATACGGCATCTTTGTTCTTCAAACCTTTCGTGTAATAAAATAAAAAAAAAAAAAAAAAACATAAAAAAAAAAAAAAATTAACATAAAAAAAATAAATAAAAAAATAAAAAAAAATAAAAAATAAAAAAAAAAAAAAAAAAAAAAAAAAAAAAAAAAATAATAAAAAAATTAAAAAAAAAAAAAATAGAATTAAAAAAATAAAAAAAAAAAATAAAATTAAATCAAAAAAAAATCAAAAAAAAAATTATTCAATCTAACAGAGAAGGTTCAGTTATCTTCCCAGTGTGGAGAAACAGAAAACTAAAGCGGTAGCTTTTTGGAAGCAAGATATTGCTGGCTTGTGAGTTCGTGTGATGTTGCGCCGATATTAGCTCAAAAGACGGAAGGAGATCACGGAGCGGCTCGTGTGTAGTGTATGGAAGTTGCTCTTCAGGCCATTTGACGAGTAGATAACTACTTAGTATCGTATTTGCTCTCTTCCCGTGAGGACATCAAACCGAAATCCTATAGCCAGTGCAGTAGTAGAGATAAAGTTATGCTACAACTTGTTGCTAAAGTGAAATTATTTGCATAATTTCTAAACCAGAATTTCTACTAATATAATGCTTATAAGAAATATTCAGCTTCCAAGCAATAAGAATTTATGTAAACAGCTTGACTAATTGGAAAGAGAAAGAATTTTGGCATATACCATTTCAGTCTAGGATTGGAAACGTCTCCGTAATAGAAGCTTTGGATCTGGGTTTCTCCGATACATAGAGGAAGCCCTAACCTATAAAGAAAATTGGCATGTGAAATGCAGGGAAATCTACCGGTATAGCTCATTAGCGAAAATCTTATGTAGGAATGAATGGCCGCGCTATAGTCTTTTGCTTAACGTATATGAGGAGTATTTTAGCATGCTTGTCAGACTAGTGACAAGAAGAAGTTTGTGTGATTTTAGTTAGAAGAAACAGAGGAACTGAAATAGGGAAAGAGGTACTCTTGAAGGAATATTACCGCATGTGGGAACCAAATAATCAATGAAAGGAAGAATGAGAGGAATTGTAGGAATAAATAGGTAAGCATATAATTGTATATTTGTCATTGTATTATATTCTTAAAAAGAAATGATGAAAGTATATAAGTGTATTATTAAATTGTTAAAGTTAGGATCTTTCTTTCATGAATATATTCTTGCAAAGAGAAAGTTTTTGGAAGTGACTTACAATCGAATTTTTAGAAAGACGTCTTCTTATAAGTAAGAGAAAATGGGAGGAATCTACTATTCATTCAAGGAGGTAAGTGATAAAAGTATTTTTTAAGATATAAATATAGCTTAGGTATAATTAGTAATTAATATAAATATATATATATTAAATGATTAATATGAACATGCAATTAAGGGAAATCATTTGTAAAGTATGAAATCTGAAAGCATAAAGTGTATTAAATATCAATTTAAAGTAAAGTTTGACTATATATGAAGTATGACTTACAATATAGTTGGGACAAAAGGGTTCCCAAACATGAGACTACATTGTAAGTGGGGAAAAAGGGACCCCAAAGAAATTAGACCTACATAGCAGGTGGGGTAAAAGGGACCCTTAAGAAATGAGACCTGCATAGCAGGTGGGGAAAAAAGGACCCCAAAGAGGCAAAAGGGATCTCTATGTAATTCAGTGGCGATAATGTCAGGTTTACCTGGGCTCCATTGAATATATTTATGAAAGAATAGCCAAATCTTTTAATGAGTACAATTGTTATTTAATATGGATTTAAGATTAAGTAAATGTTAATGGTTAATGAGATTTTATAAAATTGTCTATAGTAGTTTAACTTTTATTTATGTTTTTAATGTTTTGAATTTTTATCATTCAAGTTTAAAAATTATTTAAAGTTCCATAACTTATTAAGCCTCATAGCTCACCAGTATATTTCTTACTGGCTGTTGTTACAGAAAAAGGAAATGAGAAGATCATAACAATTTAATCTACAAGTATTTCATATGTTATGTTATGTTTGTATTTATATTTGTTTGAAGTATGAACATGAGGTACGTAAACTTTCCTATGACGGTTTACTTTGAATTTTTGTAGTGGCTATGTAAATACCTTATTTGAATTTAAAGTTAATAGTTGCTTCCATTTGATGAGATGTGAGATCTGAAATGTTGGATGATTTATAAAGATTTCAAATGTTCAAAAATATAGTATGATGAAATGATGCAATGTTTATATTAGTAATACTGCATGTACTGTTAAGGGGTATTATGGAGTGTTACACTCTCCCTGCCTTACCCTATAGTGAGGCAGAGCTGAAGAGAGAACAAAGGATAAAGTAGTAAAAGTAGACCAACTATCTGCCTGGTCGTATCAAAACAGCAGAATAGAAGGTGAAGGGGTCCCATCTCCTCCTACTCCTCTCAAAATAGTGGATTGAGGTGACTCTGTATTTGCCTGATCAAATCAAAATAGCAAATAAATGAGTCACAAAATCTGGTGTCTGCTTGATCAAAACAGGGCACTCAGGATAAAAGGTGGTGAGGAATGCCTCCTAGTGACTATATCGGGCTCTCTCAACTAGGTAAGTAAAGCAGACTATCTGTCTGACTATATCAAAATAGCAAGATAGAAGATGAAAAGAATCTCGTCTCCTCCTGATCATTTCAGAACAGTGGATTGGAGTGACTCGACACTTCTGCCTGACCTAAACAAAAGTGACTAAGTCATAAAATGGAAGCCTGCCTAGTCTTTAATAGGACATACGGAGTGGGGTGGTGAGGAATGTCTCATAGGGATTCTGTTGAACTCTCTCAACCAGAATAGTAAAACCAACTACCAGTCTGATCTTGCTAGGACAGTGGGGTAAAAGGTGAAAGGACCCCTTCTCCTCTTAATCCTTTCAAAATAGTGGATTGGAGTGACTCAACACTTCTGCCTGACCTCAGCAAAAGTGAATAAGCCATAAAATAGAAGCCTACCTAGTCTTTAACAGGATATCTGAAGTAAAGGGGTGGTGAGGAATGTCTCCCAGTGACTCTATTGGGCTCTCTTAATTGGAAAAGTAAAACTAACTACCAATCTGACCGTATCAGGATAGCGGGGTAGAAGGTGAAAGGTTCCTGTCTCCTCCTGATCCTTTTAGAACAATAGATTGGGGTGACTCACTACTTCTGCCTGACCTCAGCAAGAATCTCATAAGCCACAAAAATGAAAGTCTACCTAGTCTTTAATATGACATCCAAAGTAAAGGGGTGGTGAGGAATGCCTCTCAAGGACTCTGTCGGGCTCTCTCAACCGGGTATGTAAAACCTACTACCAGTCTGATCGCATCAGGGCAGTGGGATAGAAGGTGAAAAGTATTTTGTTTCCTTCTGATCCTTTCGGAGTAGTGGATTGGGATGATTCACTACGTCTGCCTGACCTCAGTGAGAAGCTCATAAGCCATAAAAATTGAAGCCTATCTAGTCTTTAATAGGACATCCAGGGTAAAAAGGAGTGATGATGAATGCCTTTTAGGCGCTCTGTCAGGTTCTCTCAACTAGGTAAGCTTCAACATCTGCTCAACCAGCTCGGCCTTACAAATGATGAAGGGCTCAATACTCACTTGCTCCTGTCGTGAGTAGTGGGTAAAGATTCAGGCTCTGATGCCTGCCTGATCACAACAGGACAATCAAAAAAGAAAAGGGGTGGTGAGGAATGCCTTCCAGGGGCACTGTTAGGCTCTCTCAACCAAACAAGTAAAACCAACTACCTGTTTGTTAGTATCAGAATAGCATGGTAGAAGATAAAATTCATCTCATCCTCAACCTACCACAGATCCGGGTAGGGATGTGATGGAGAAAGGGAAGATAAAAATGGAAGAATTTGAGGGATAAAGTTATCTAAGGAATCCCAAGCTAGCATTTTGGTAACAACATGATAGATGACAAATCGTCGTGCCCATGAGTATCCAAAAGCTATCAGGATCTCTTAGGAAACTCTAACGCTACATAAAAAAGGAGAGGAAGACATCAGAATGACATCTTCCAAGAGTTGAAAGAGATACACCCTCACTAGAGTGTGTAGAGGGGAAGTCTCTTTCCATGGGATAAAAAAGAACTAAAGTAGTGAGGGGGTACGTCCGCTATGGAAAATAGGACTAAGCCTAGGAGAAGAAATCAATAAAGGAGATACAGTGGTAAACCCATACTAACTGATGGGGGACCCTGTAGAAAGTATAATCAATATCAACGCATCCAAAGGACCTCTCTAGTAGGTAGTAGTCGGGTCTCAATGGGAAAAATAAGTGGTAAAAGTAAAAGCATTGCTGACTTCCTGCTAAAAAAATCAGATCTCCAGATAAGGGTGATGGTGGCACCTAAGGCACAAAACCACATACACCAAATAAGAGAAAAAGAACCAAAGTAGCAAGGGAGTACCCCACCACTAAGGATAATAACTCTGAACAGGAAAAAGCTCACAGTGGTAACACCCACAAAAAATAGTGGGACCCCATATGAAGTGGAAGTGACCTTAACACATTCATAAGAATACTTTAGCGACTGAGCCTAATATATGAATGATAGGATAGGTCACACAAAGGAGCAGTAGAACTGATCTTCTACTAGAAGATCAAAGTTCTCAAAATAGTGATGTTAACCTCTACGATAAGATATACTACATCACTATTAGTAAGACAACTCTAGGTAGTAAGAGGGCACACTCACTATCTGAGGATAGTAATCATGAATAAAATTAAATAACATCAAAAGGTCCCTGAGGTAACACCCACACAAATTGGTGGGACCCTGTGGGGAGTAAAAGCAGCACTACCACATTCATAGGACTACTCTAGCAGCTAAGAGTAGGGTATGAATGGTGAGGTAGGTCGATCAAAGAAAATAAGGAGCTGATCTTCCACTAGAAAATTAGAGCTCCTGAGAATGTGATGCTAACCTCTGAGGAAAGATATACTTCATCACAACTAAGGGAACCAACTAAGGTGATAAGAGAGCATATCTGCCACCCAGTATAGTAATCATGAGTGAAATCAATGATCATCAAAAGGTCATAGTGTTAACACCTATCCTAACTAGGTAGGATACTGTGAGGAGTAAGAGTGACACTATCATATTCATAGGACTACTCTGGCAGCTCAGAGCAATATATTAATGGGAGAGTAGGCTGCCAAAAGAGGACAGAAGAGGATTGATCTTTCCTTAGAAAGAACTAAGCTCACAAGGAAGTAATGTCGACATCTAGGGCATGATGTATCACATAACTAACTAAATCAAAATTAAAATCATGGAAGCTCATGACCAAATAAGTATACATTCATCATTGAAGTCAACTGCACTAAGGTGCTTCAAAGGAGAGAAATGAAGAACTTTGGGGAACTTATGCTCTTAGAGAGTATTACCAGGTTCCTCTTATGCCAAGGGCAACCGATTTTTCTCTACTAAGAGCTTCCCTCTTTTTATCACATGTATTTTTTTATAAGAGAGGAAATAGTGAATGGATTTGATAACCTAGGCCATGTTCGCCACATAAACAAAATTGTGGAAAGAGATGTAACAGGATCTTGTAAGGAAGAGAACTATTGGTTTTGATAACCCAGACTACATTCAACTCATATGAATGAACTGGGGAGCATAATCATAATGAAATTGATGTACAACTAAAATCAAAGTTAAGATAGAGGATCAATCATTACCATTCCTAACTAACATATGATGGTATGAACCTAGTACCCTATATCCAAAGGGTATAAACTAGAGACTATGACATCCCCGATCACATTCAACTCGCATGAATGAACTGAGGGCTACAACTATCAGGTAAAGACTAATAGGAAGAAGAGACTCACATAAAGAATAGTGGATCACTATCATCACACCTGATTGACATAGGTGGTGTGGACCTAGTTTCACCTCTCAACAAGAGGTTTTAAATTTACTAGTTTTGATATCCATGACCACACTTGGGGTGGCCAAGTGAAACTGGGCAGTACAAATATAAGCATTAATATGCCTACAGCATATTAGTGTATCACCTTCAAGGATGACCTTATACCTTTCAAGGCGAACATCGTGTGGTAGAGGATAAGTCATCGTGGCCACACAGACTGCCAAAACTAAGAGGGTTCCTTTTAGGAGCTACATATACAGAGGGATATTTGCAGGAGGGAAGGGGACCTCCTACTACATGCAAAACTCAAGCATAATTCTTTTTTAGGTATTGCCCGTTGATGACAGGCATGGGGTGAACCCCATTTGCATCAACCAGTAAGTAGGCACCATTTTCATAAACTTGTTATACAATAAAGGGGCCTTCCAAAATAGGCTCAAACTTACCACTTCACCGATGATGAGAAATGATAGGCCTACACAAATCATGAACTAAATCACCTACCCAAAAAGTACGGGGTCTAACAAGGCGATCGTGTGACTGGGCCATTCAGGCCTGGTATATCTTAAGGTTCCGATGAGCTTGTAAGTGAATCTCTTCTAAACCATCAAGCTCTTCCAACCTTAGTCGGACATTATCTTCATTAGGTAGATTATAACTAACTGCTATACGTAGTGAGGGGAGCTCGACCTCAAGTGTGAGGACTGCTTCAACCCCAAAAGCTAAAGCATATGGGGTGGATTGAGTAGGAGTATGGTAGGTAGTCCTATAG
>NW_021390962.1:149240-164333 GCF_001605985.2 Dendrobium catenatum
TACCTGGGATAGGTGCAGCTAAAATAGGGGGGTTCATCAAGTAGTGCTTTATATTCTCAAAGGCCTACTGACAATGCTCATCCCAATGGAATTGGACATCGTTCTTCACTAGGGCAGAGAAGGGATGACACCTACCCAAAAGGTTGGAGATAAATCTCTACAAGAAAGCAAGTTTACCCTGAAAGGATCTCAATAGGGTAAGATTTTTAGGAGGTTTTAAATCTACTATGTCTTTGATCATAGAAAGGTCTATCTCAATGCCATGATAGAGAACTATAAACCCTAATAACTTTCCTTCACTAACTCCAAATGCGTATTTTAATTGATTCATTTTCAAATCAAATTTGTGCAGGCGTTCAAAAATGATTCATAGATCTCGGAGGTGATCTCCACGGACCTTGCTTTTGACTACCAAATCATCTACATAGCACTCAACTTGCTCATGTATCATCTCATCGAAGATTACAGTCATATCATATTGATTGGTGGCCCCGACATTCTTAAGGCCGAAGGGCATCACCTTGTAACAAAATACACCTATTGGTGCACGAAATTCAGTGAACTTCTCATCCTCGGGGTCCATTTTTATCTGATTATAACTAGATGAACCATTCATAAATGCAAAAAATGCTATGGGATGATGCTATATCCACTATAAGCTCAGGGATAGGAAGCAGAAAATCATCCTTAGGACATGCCTTATTCAAATCACGGAAGTCGATACAGACACATATCTGTCCGCTCTTCATCCCGACTGGAACAATGTTGGCAAGCCAAGTAGGGTACCTCTCTTCGCAAATGAAACTAGCTATTATAAGCTTCTTAGTCTCAATGATCACCTATTGTTAAATTTTTAACCTCATCCTGCAAGGTGCTTGTTTAACAGGGACTACATCAGGCTGGATGGCTAACTTATGGACTGCCACTTCTGGGTTTAAACCAAGAATCTCGGTGTAGTTCCAGGCAAAGTAGTCTCTAAACTCTGATAACATTTTGATGTATTCTTGAGCCTCTGAATCAGATAGTAGGGAACTGTGAAAAATAAGCCTATGATCTAATTCAATGCCTAAGTTTACCTCACATAGTTCATTCATGGCGAAAGTGATACCATCTTCAAACTCTTGTGGAGCATCAGGGACTTTGTCCTTGCCACTATCTGGGTCTTCTTCCTCAGCAAGAAAAATAACTAGCTAAGAATTGGAGACAACACGAATGTTGGTATTATTGGACTGATTTAATCACATATAACCTACACCTCCTAGGCCTTAAGGGAAATCAGTCTGGAAAACCCGGGTTTCTGTAGATCTTATTCATCAGGCCAAGTGGAATGAATAAGGGAAAAGTAATGAGGAGCACTCTTAATCTCTAAGTCCATAATAGTTTCCTCCGGATCCTGGCTCACAGGACCTAGTAGGGCACCTACACTAAAGGTTGAAGAGGCACACTCCTTAGATCGTGCTGACCAGAATGTCTCATACAGGTGGGGTATGGGGCGCTCACTAGTCCATAGTGGACCATCATCACTGGTGGAGGGAGTGTCAGAAGATCTTTTACTGAAATCCTCAACTCCTATCCTACGTATCTGAAGGGGAGAAGGTTGTCCACTACTAGTCTAATGTCAGAGGTTCTCCTCCTCATCTGAGCTACTATTGACAACTAATCTACCCTCAGGTATCAAATGGCTACGAAAGATTGGACATGAGTCGTAACCAGCAGAATATGAAGGTGATGAAGGGACTGAACGATGAAGGGTATCGATCACTTCATCATCTGAAGAGTTGGACTCTTTAGTCAAAGAAGAAGTGCAAAGGTGAGAGGGAGGAGGTGTCCGAGTGTCATAGTTCCGTGGTTCGCGGGTCAAACCTCTACCTCATACTCCTATACCTCTACTAGGGGGAATATTATGCCTCACTGCAAACTGGAAGGGATCTATAACAGAATGTGCAGTGGAAACACCTGGCTCAATACTAACCTGTGATGGACCCTATACTGATGATTGTATAGGACCTGCTATGATTGTGTTGGACCCTGTACAATACTAGAGGGTGTCATTGGTAACTGGGTAGATGGAGATTTATGATCCTTTCGAGTTACATAATACTTAGCATCCTCATAAATAGATATCACATGCATGAGAAAGGGCTGCATATTTTCAGGAATGGTATACTCGACATCATTCCTCATAAACTTCATACACTAGTGTAGGTTAGAGGACACCATTCCATACTCATGGATCCAAGATATTCCTAAGAGGGCCTTGTATGAAGTGCCAGCCTCAAGTACATGAAACTTTGCCTATATTAGGAAATTTCTAAACTTCAAAGGCAGGGTAATGGACCATAGGGCGTGTTGGCCTTGGTCATTGAAGCCTTTCAACATAATATTATCTAAAGTGAGCTTCAAATAACCTAGGGAGAGGCCTTTTAAAGTTTCATGAGTAAGAATATTTACTGAAGCCCCTGGATTGACGAGGATCATGTTGAACTCATAACCATTGACTTCAGTAGTGACATATAAGGGACGATTGTGCTCAGTAGTCCCTAGGAGTAGATTACAATTTGAAAAGGTAATGCATGGCATCTCTTTCAAATGGCATGCATCCCCTACAGATTCAGAAGCAAAGAAGGCTTGATATGACTCTAGTTTAAACAGAGCTTTCACTAGTGTCTCTTTCAAGTTAGGAGACATCATCAGAGCGTCATAAACACCAAGGAGGGTATGAATTTTTCTTAAGTGGGCTAACACATTATAATCCACTTGCAGCTGAGGGCCTTTCCCTTTCGCCTTATACTTCTCTTGGGAGGAAGGGCTAGGATTATCTTGGCTAGTCATAATATTTTTATCTTTTTCTTTTGAATTTTTAACCATCCGAGGTGGAAGGACCTTCCCTGAACGCAAATGAACTTCCTATATTGAGAAATCCTCAGTAGAAGATTTCTTTGGTTTAGTGGTGGTGGCTTGTGTTGGCTCTAAGGAAAATGCCTGAAGTGGGTTCTCGAATTCATATTATGAATCCAAGTAACAACCACCCTCTGGAATTACAAAGACTGGTTCATCTTCATACTCAGACTCAGACTCATCATTACACATAGAATCATTCATATTATAAGAGATATATAAAGCATAAGGAGAGTGAGTACTAAAAGAAACTAAAGTAAAAGCAGGAGGTAAAGAACCCCAAAAGTAATCAGAATCACCTTCTTATAGTATTTCATCATCAGTAAAAGGGAGAATAAAGTCCTTCAGCATAAGTGCTGGAAGAAACTCTATCATCCCTTCTGAAGTTACAATAAACTTTTCTCTTTCATACATTTTCTTAGTACATAAAATAGAAGAAGAAGAAATATGCTTAGTAGGCACTATAATAGAAATAGAAGAAGAAAAAGGTGCTGGCATAGTAACTGGATCGGTAACTATCGACTTGGCTTGGGGAGGCGTCCTCTCAACTGCCTTTAAACTCAGAACTACATGATTAATCATCTTCTTGGTCTTCTTGGAGAGTGCTAACTGTCACTCTCTCTCAAAACTATGGGGTGATATACTGCTACTGCCCTGACTGTAACTATGACTATCATTGTGGCTAGGACTGGAGATCATCTGAATTGTCTGAGTAACCTTGCCCTTGGGTTGCACCAAATCACTATCCTGGAGGTGTATCTATCCGGTGGACATCAACCTCTCTACTTTATCCTTGAAAATATAATAATCCTCTAAAACATGCCCAATATGTTGTAGGGACAATAGAGTGGGTGATCTGTTTGTCCCTCTTTCTCCACTCTATTGTTATTTGGGAACGTCAGGATATTCTTCTTAGTAAGGAATTTAAAAATTTTTCTTACACTTTCTCTTTTGAAATGTTATTCCTTAGCTTCTCCTATAGGTACTGCTGACTCTCTGGAATCCTACGGGAGGGCCTAGACTGTACTGCTGATGGACTATATATGTGAGACTACTGTGGTGGTGCTGAACTGCCTAAGGGCCTCTTTCCCTTATCTTGTGGTCCATAGGTACAGTGTACCTCCCCTTGTTAAGAGAGTTGCTATTTGCATGTTTTACATTCTTGCAACTTGTATTATTTTGATGATTTCAAATATTATTGTTTTATGTATATATATCTCCTAACACTTTTTTAGAAGATCTGTTTTTGCTCTAGTGTGTACTAACATTTCAGGAAAATCAACTCCAAGCTATGAAGACTTCAAATCAAATTTAGCAAATATTCATTCATAAATTATAAGTTTCAAATTGAGAGGGAGTGATTGTAATTGAGTAAAAAATTACAACACACACACTTGGGGGAACAATTTTTGTGAACTGATTATACGGGACGAACCTAGTTCGACCGGGACGATCATGTCAATTAAGCCCTCGGAAGAGCAATGGATCGAACAGGCAGGGAGAAAATTTTTTTAAGTCCTAATCAATCATCCAGAATGAATTTAACATTCATCCCGGGACGAACGTCTCGGGATTCTCACTTTGCACTGTTCGTCCAGATGAAATGCATGGTTCGTCTCTGGACGAAACTCTCTATATAAAATCATACAGGAGGAAATTAACCTTCGTCTCTGGATGAAACTCTCTGTATAAAATCATCCAGGATGAAACTTGTTCATCCCAGGATGAACCAAACTGACTTACCTCAGTTGGTTATATCCTGCAGGGATTTGGGAACCGACCTATGCAATAACTGTTTCGTATCGGACGAACCTAATTCGTACGGGACGATAAGCGTGTATGAACATAGTTCGTACCAATATACATCAGGATCATTTCCAACACTTTAAGTAAAATTGTCCAGGACGAATCCACGATCGTACGGGACGATCGCATTTCGTGATAACTTAAAATTTTTGCAGTTTTGGACGGTTTTTCTTGTTCTCTGCCTATATAAGGTCTAATTTACTTCACATGAAATATTTTTTTTGCTCATTTGTCTCATCTTATTGGAAGAAGAGTTTAGGAAGAGTGTAGAGAGCATTCAAAGGAGGATTCTACCACTGGAGCGTGAAGGCCTGTCGCTGATGTTCAAAGTAAGATTTCCTATTGTGATTGAGATACTTCACCTTTCTTTCTTCCTGCTGATTTATTGTGCAGGAAGATCTGTAAAGGAGACGAGTTCTCTGCCCATATCAGGAGAGGTTAAAGGATGAAGGATTCTCTTGCCTAAACTAGGAGAGTGTGAAAGGATTGAAGGTCTCTTCCACACTAGGAGAGTATGAAAGGATGAAGCATTGTCTGCCCACACTAGGAGAGTGTGAAAGGATGAAGGGTTCTCTGCCCACACTAGGAGAGAGTGAAAGGATGGACGGTTCTCTGCCAACACTGGGGATAGTGTAAAAGGATGACGGTTCTCTGCCGCACCGGGTAGTGGTGGAAAGAGTGTTTGTAAAGGCTTCTCCGCCTTGCTGTGGGTGCAAAAGGAGAGACACTATTGGTATTAGTGCAATACTCAGAGGGTGCCTCTAGGGAGTGGATGTAGGTCTAGTTTAGACAGAACCACTATAAATCTTATGTCATTTATTTTTACTTATTTTTATTTTCTGCATTTTTTTTGTTTAAAAAGTTGTTGTTGAAAATTTTTTTATAAAAATTCATTAAAGTTTATTTTTGGCTCAACTTATCTAAAAGAGGAATAATTTTTAAAATACCAATTCACCCCCCCCCCCTCTTGGTAGCATTGGGACATTAACTTAGGTTTAACAACCTATTCACTAGACTCAACACCCCTCTCTTAATTGGAGGTGCCCTTAAAGACTCCTAACGCTGAGGTCTACACTGAGGTTGACTCTCAGCCTTAGGAGGGACTGCATCGGGTATGCTATCCTGCAAGTTGACTGCCTTAATGAGTAACTTATGGAAGGTTTATATACTAAATCCCTTGAGGTAGGGTGCTATTGGACCATTTATATTCTTTAATAAAATCTCAGCTGCATGTTACTCCTGTAACTATGGCTCACACTGCAAATTGAGGTTCCTCCATCTGACTATGTAATTCAGGAGAGTCTCTCGGGGGCGCTGTTTATTAACCACTAACTCTCCTACTATGACCTAGTTCTCTGTCTAACAAATCTCTGTATGAACAACTGCTCTAACTCTACAAAGTTCTAGATTGAGTCATTGGGGAGGTTGGCGTACCAAAAAAATGCCACCCCAACCAAGCTGCTGATAAAAAGTCTCAATATCAATGCATCGTTCCCCCCTATGTTGCAACATATGGCCCAGTACTAAGCCACATGTTGCCGCAGGTTCCCAAGCCCATCAAAGACTCTGAATTATAGGGGAAAAAAACTAGGAGGGTAGGGCTCCCTCTTGTACTCCACTGGGTAAGGCCTACCTCTACTAACAACTTCTCCATCCTTCATGGAGGAAATGGCCTGTTCGACCTTCTAGGCTATCAAATCCTGAATCTGGCTGGCTGATAACTGTATTGGCTGACTTTGGATTAAAGTATTATAAGTAGGCACTGCGGGTGGTGCTGGGACTGCTCTCTAGACCCTATCCACTCTTATGGGGTCTAGTGTAACTGGTGGAATAACTGGCTCGTCCCTGGACATAGTAGGAGTGCCTATGCCCATCATCTAGGGAATTAACCCCAAGGCTCTCAATTGTGAAGCTATCACTATCATGGATCTGGTCATCTCTATCATCTATGCCTAGAAGTGCAGAACTGTAGCATATGTATCCACTGGCCTGGAAGATCCACCCACCTCGAATTCTCCCTGCTCATCATCCTCAGGCTCCCCCTGCTCATCTGAGTGACCTCACCGGGTAACCACACAAACTCTGTGTACCAGTATATCCTTGTATAACTCATCTCCTAGCGTGTCATCCTCTAAAAAGTCCTGACGAAGTGCCTTTATGTAGGGACTAATAGGAGAAGTGATCCTATGGGGGTCAGGAACTGACCGAGTCTCTATACGGACTGGTGAACCATTAGGAGGGACTACCTCATCCATATCTGCTATCGTATCACACACCATTGAAACTACCTCTAACTCAGGGGAAGATGCTACATCTGACTGTCCAACTGTGTCTACCGACTGTATTATCTTGATAAGGGTGTCCGCCTGCCGACGTCTCCAAACCCACCTACTACGGTGGGGCTCCGTACTAGTAACTGGCTGCTGAGGGGCTACCACAACTGAATTGATTTGGGGCTGAGTAGGCTCCCGCTGCTATCTTTATCTGTGGTGACGTGGGCATCGTCCAACAGCAGGAGTAACTGCCGGCAATCTAACAACTAGAGCTATCTCAACTGACTACTGAGGTGGCTGCCCTCTCTACCACCTATACATCTATCTCGCAGTCTGCCTCCTCAACTGAAAAGTAGCATGAGAAATCTATGTGAGTAATCTCTCCCGACTGACAGACCCTCTACCATGTATTAGGCAGATGATGCTCTGAATCATCTAAGAGAGGGCTCGAACACCAACGTCCCTGTGGACCCTAACCTAGGGTAAAGTAGTGGTGACAGGATGGGCCACCATAATGAAGGGAACGTCCTCCTCATCCTCACTATGTGTCAGTGGAGAGAAACATCCTATATGGATCACCTCTATCTTAGCAACTACTACCACATTTGGAGTGGGTACAACTGCAACTGGTTATGGTCTCCACTGCCTAGGAGCCACTCTCCTCTAAATAAGCTCCTAGTGAGCTATCGCCTCAGTCATCTGCTGCCTATCTGCCTCAGATGTAGGCACCTTGGGCTGGGCACCTCTTCCTAGTGGAAGTGGGAGGGGGAACCCAAACTTGAGGAACCTCTGTCGGAACGACAAGGGTAATAACAATAAGCTGCCGACGCTGAGCGGCCAGAGAAACCAATGCAATAGGTACGGTAGGCACTGGTCGCCTAACCATAAGATGAATGGGCAGAATTGGAAGTGGTTTAGGCACTGGTCGCCTAACCACGGGGCGCACTGGCTGCACATTAATGGAAATGGGACGAGCAGGTGCCCGGGCTATCCGCCGAGTAACTAGACATCCAAATGGACACATGGTTGTGCATCCTCTCCTCTGGGGAGGAGAGAATATAGCAACCTCAGCTGGGGTGGGTCTGTTAAGAGTGACGAATGCCGAGTCAGTGAAGGAACCAAAATTGATCCCTCCAGCGGGTAGATAAGCAGGGACTCAGGAAGAGTTACCCATGCATCCGAACCAAAGCTAAAAGTGTCAGAAGGAATAAAGGAAACCATGACACTGCTGCCAAGAAAGGAAATTTGAAAAGTTAGTTAGAATAGAAATTATGAAAGAATGAAGTAATTAGGATGGATAAGGGATGGAATAGCCTGCTAGGCTGGAAAGAAGTAGAGTAGAGAAGAATCCTAGCTAAGGGGAAGGAACCCTAACTAAGAGTGGGACGAACCTAATCTAAATAGTATCAATCCAGGAGTACACATAAGAAAAGATAATATATGATCCAAAGATGAAGTGAGAAATTGGTCCCATCGTGATCGCCAGGAACCTGTGGACCTCCGAAAGGACACCGCTACGGCTATAGGATTCATAGGGGTATACAATCATATCCATCCCGAGGGATAGAGATGATCGCGGGCCTCCGTACTCCTCACAAATGGGCCGATGGAATGTCATATTATACCCTACATATGATTAACCATAGAGGATAGCAGCTCTCACCTACGCATCTCGATGGGTAATAATACATACGGTCTGATCACAGTTACAGGTTTTCCCCACCCAATACATCAGCTCAGATAAGGTTTAGTAGATGGTGGAATTCAGTTTCCTATGGATGCAAGCCCCTGTGGTTAATTACATCTAAGGTTGGAGCCTAGCACAAGGGTATATACTAAGAAGTCCTACTCAAGGGGAAGAAAGGTCTCAAATGGCTTAGTCAGTATACGGGGTTCATACTAGCATTCAAAAGGACTAAGGTAGTGAGAAGAAATTGGAGAAAATAAAAGTCAGGCAATTGATACATACATGAGAGAAAAAATGGAGCACCTGCACAAAACATCATTAGAAATCATGAAATTTCCCCCCCTTTTATTTAGCATGGCCACATATAAGAAAAGTAATATATATATATATATATATATCATTCATAACCTAGGGGTAAATCTTACACACATCACATCAATTTCATAGAGTACAATAAAAGTAAGCAAACACACCAATCAATTTTTCACAACATGCACTGAAAACCTCAAAAAACCCGGCACATAGCAGAAAAGTAAACATCGGCCCAGCCTAAGTTTAGAAGTGGTGCCCTATTAAACAATTCTATGTGTGTGTAAGGCTTGTGTGATTTTGGATGGGTCCTATGTAGAATGATTTGTTCAAGTTGCCTAAGGCTCAGATTTATTGAAGGCTAGAAAAGAAAGCTTTAATTAAAGTTTAAATATTAGTGGATTAGGATCTATTTTAGTTAATTTAATTTGTTAATCAATTTTTAATGCTTAAGGTAGTGATATTTGAAGTTCAAATTATAATATTCAATTTTGAAAAGTCCCGGGTCCTTCTAGGTGCTAGGATGAGGGGGTCCAAAAGGTCATTATGAAAAATAGGCTAGGTTTAGGGATCCTAACATTTTAGGTAAATACTATACCTTAATATGAGTAGTTAGGTTTTGAGTTCATTGTATTTGGAGTTTCCTATGCAAAGATATGAATTTTATAAGTTTTGGGCAATTAATGAATTATTAAAACTGCCTAATTAGGGGTGATTTTATGGTTTTGATCCAAACCAGCTCCAAACTGATTAGAATCCCCCAAGGTCAGAAATTGCATAAGAAGGTGTTCTCAAGTGTTTGGAAAAAATTTGGAATTTTAAATTTTTCTAAAAAGGACAAAAAAGGTCATTTTGGTTAAAGTTGAAATTAAGGATTAGATTGAGGTCAAACTAAGAAGTCCTATTTATCTAAGGTTAAGGACTGAATTTGAACAATTATGGCTATTGTGGATATTTTTTTTAGTTAAATGGATTTATTATAATTTTTAGAAGTTACCAGGCCCTATTTATTGGATAAATTATGGTTGGTTAATTAAGGCTTCTAAAGAGGCCTAAAAATTCGTAGAAAATTCTGAGATGTTCAAAATGTCACTAAGTCTAAATGTTAAAGTTTTATGTCAATCAGGGATCTATCATAGCTCCTATAAATTTCTAAGTTGGTAGACGGGATCTAATTATTATCTTAGGGTTTGACTTACTTAGAGAGATTTAAATGAAATTTTATACTAACCCTCAAGAAACAATGCACGGAGTAACACAAATAGTAATCATGTCATTCCTAGATCTAGGAGAGCCAAACTAAGTGCGGCGTGCATCCTACACATGCGAAAGTATGATAAAAGAAAGTAATGCATTTAATGAAATAATAGTGAATGAATAGAACTCAACCATTCACTATCCACTCCCCATGATTGCTCTTTACATGCACAATATATGTTTAAAAATTTTCAGGGATAATGGGATGTCCAAATTAGGGATTAAAATATAAGTATTAAAAATAATTAATAAACTACAAATTATATAAAAATGAAAAATATGGTAATTGAAATAGATATTGTAATAATATCATATAGGGAGATCCACCTAGCCACCTAATGAGGTTTGAAAAGGGGTTTGAAAAATATTTTAATTAAAATAATATTATAATAATTAATTAATAATATTAAATACTCAAATAACTGAACAAAATAAAAACCTACCAAGAAAGCAAACTTCAACCTCTAAAAATGATTTTGAATTAAAGTATGCATTTTTTTAAAAATTTCAAGATATTATGCATCAAAAACTGATTTTAAAACAAATTAGATATGATTTTTCAAAATTTTAATGCATTAAAAGTATTTAAAATAATTTAAAATAAAAATACTAAAAATAATCACTAATTAATATAAAAATAATCTTAAAGTTTTAAAATTTAATATTATTTAATAATAATAAATAATAAATAAATAATAAAGAAATAACCTTTAGATTAAAATAATAATAATAATAATAATTTGAATTGAAATAATAATAGTTTTAAATAAATAATAAAAATAATGGTAGTGATGATAATAAGAATGGTTTAACTTAAAATAAAAGAAAATAATGGCAATAAAAAATAAGTTTTAAAATAAAACTTAATCTTAATAATAAATATAATAATGGCAAAATAATAAAATAACATGAAATAATGTTTAGTAATAAAAAATAAAATAATAATAATAATAAAAATAATACATAATAAAAAGTAAATAAAAATAATCAGTATTTTAAATTATTATATTTTTAAATTAAAGATATTATTTTTTTTAAAAAAAAGTTATATAATACTTTTATTTTTAATTAAAAAATAAATTTACAATAAATATAAAACTGAAATATGTATTTAAAAGTAATTTAAATATAATTTTAAATTTATTTAAAAGTAATTTAAATATAATTTTAAATTAAAAACGGCGGCTGGCGATTCTCGGGCTACTACGCGGCGGCGGCGGTCAAACCATGGGTGGAGGTCAGGCCATGCGGCGGCCCGAGATATGATCCTAGTACCGCGAAAATGATTGCCGTGGCGACAGCTCGTGTGGGCCACGTGGCACCACGGGAGAGGCTCCGCTGTTACAGGCAATGATTGCCATCGTGATTGTGGCAGTTAGCAGTGGATTCGACGCCACTAATCCATGTCAACGGAGCACAGCATCCATTTGTTCCTCCATGATTTGAATCAATTGCTTTGATGAGGCCAGACGGTGTAATCAACAACGAGATCATTTTCGTGGTTCGAACGAAAACCGCGGAATGACAGGATCTCCGCCATTGATCACATGATCGACGGCGGAGATCTCATACACCGCAAGCTAGGGCAAAACTGAAGACCTAAGGTATTTTTTGTCTCGTTCTCGCAGACGACGTGATCAAATGCCACCAATTTTTAACACTAAATCTACATGTGAAGAACATTCAGGGGGGGCCTATTTTTGAGATTTAAAATGCTCTAAATAAGAAGTTATATTATTCTAAGTGTTTCTAACTAGGGTTAGCGTTATACCTCAATCCACACAGTGGATTCATTAGATCTTGGGTTTGTTGAGCTTGTAGATTGTCCACGAAAAAGTTCCTAGCTGATCCCGCCCCTTGATTCGTCTTGGATCGAGAAAGAGAAGCCTAGGAAGGGAAAATGTCTCAGGTCACCGGAGATCTCACCGTTGGCAAGGTGTTTTCGTTGGGTTTGAGTGAGGGAAAGTGGGAGGAGTCTCCAAGAGTGCTCACACGTGATCTCAATGGTTGAGGGGGCTTGGAGTTCAAGAATTTTGCAAAAGATCCTTAAACAAGCCCTAAATTTCTCTATTTAAAGCCCAGAGTTAAAATCAACAAACAAGATCAATTAATTGATCAATTAGGAGGGAATAGAGAGTGTTTTCACAAGATTTTGAATTAAAGGCCATTAATGGGGCTTTAAGTGCACTTAATAGGTTTTAAATCCACTTTAATAGTCATTTTGACCTATTTAAAACTTTGGTTGACCAAGTCAATGGTTGACCTGGTTAACCCAGTCAAATAGGTCAAATGGGGTATGGGTTTGAGCCATGGAGAGGTTTGAATTGATTTTGAATTTAAATAGACCCCTTTAGGCCAATTAGGTCAACCTGGGTTGACCTGGTCAACCAGGTTAACCCATCACTCAGGTTTAAGCTCATTAAAGTTGGTCTGATCATCTGAGTCCAGTGGGGAAAGAAATGAGATATATCGAGGAGCTCTAAATTGGATTTGAAATTAATTAGGAGTTTAGGGTTAATTTGGGTCGACCCTGGTGGACCCAGGACCTGGGTCTGGGCTTAACAGACTTGGCTTGACTCCCTGAACCCATTGGGATGGGTCCTGGGGTCTAGCATGGTCAAATTTAACCAGGTCAACATTCTAACCTAGTTCTGAAAAAAAAATAGGTCAACATGGACCTTCAAATAGGCCCAAGGCATTTGATGTTCACTTTAGGCTCAGTGCACAGGTCAGATGGTATGTTATCTTTTGTCAAATTATGGCTTTCTTTACTTCCAATGTGTTTATTCAAGTATTTTGTTTTGGGAGGCTAATTGTTATTCACATTGCATCTTATTGCGACCAGTGGGACGTCAACTAACCTTTGTGGTTGTTCTCTAAAATTTGGCATCCCCGTCACATTGATTTGATCAAGAAGATAGCATTTGAGTCTCAAAGTCACTATTAGAATTATACATTGTATTTAAATGATAGCAAGAGTTTCAAAGAAGATAAAAGTCCCTTCTTAATTATGTTAGTGGACTTTGTTTGTGCCACGGTTTATTGTATTTGCAATTTCTTTCTTATGAGTGTTTCCTCTCTCATTTCTTTTCTAAAGAGAGGAGCAGTTCTTAAGTTTGATTTCCTAGTAGGTATCTCTGTAATAGTTTCTTATTTCTGGATATAAAATGCGCTATGCAACCAAGTTAATAAAGAAAGTGAAGCTGCCTCGTCATATCACCACGTTAATAAAAAGATAAAACAAAATATATGTGAAATTTTACAGAAGCTTCTCCACCTACCAACATGAATGAATAACTATTTCTCTCTCTCTCTCTCTCTCTCTCTCTCTCTCTCACTCCATATGATTCAATTTTTTGATTTAATACGTCTAATCAACACAAAAGCCGTTAGACTCTAAGGTTGACCTCCACAATTCAAGTTTACCTTCGATTCCCTCTTAGTCTTATGACAAAGAGAATATATCACAACAAAAACCGCCAGGGTACAACATCTTACAAATGTCTTTTGAGAACAACCATGATAAAAGCAAAGATATAGGCGTAGGCTAATCACTTGATGTAACCAACTGAAATACGGAAAAATCTTGTCAAACTACCATGTTGTTTAAACACAAGTAATAGCTCCTACATAACATATCCTTATGACTTAATATTTAAAAAAATATTACCCCTTTCTTATGTTGAACTCTCCATAGAACTTCTCATGAATATTTTATTACATGCTTTCTCTAGATATAATAAAAAAATAAATGTTATTATTTAATAAATATATAGTATATAATTATTTAAATGATTGTGTTGTTGGCTAAATGTGGTGTAAAATTGTATAATTATGAAAGTTACCTCCAACTTATTTTCACAGCCTCAAGAATAATATTTGATATGCTTATTGTGTTATATATAAAATGAATAATGATGAAAATACTATTAATTTAATTTCTTGTGTGGCATAAATAATTAGGAGTCAAGAATTTTCCCTTAGAATCTTAAAATTAAATATTTTTGGTCTCATAATTCATCTATATTGTGATAGAAAACACTAAAAAATTGGAAATTATAATTAGAATTAAATTAATTAACTAATCTTATTTAAAAGAATTATCATTTGATTTTGAAATCTACTATGTTATTGATGGGAAGCATGAGTTTATGGACCTTCATAATATGGTATTTGGTATAAAATGTCTTATTAACTTTTTTGGAGAAACACCTTTCTAGAAAGTGCAATTTATATGAATATGTTATTATAAATGTATTATGTGAGATAGTCCCTTGTGTGGGCGTGAATCATTATGCTTTTGCATTGCTCAAGAATTCTTCGCATATTCTCTAAATCTCACCTCGAGTGCCCTAATGATCCTCTTTTCTAAGCATTAGTAAATATTATCCTCTTTCTCAAGGAAACATTGTAATACTTTCTTTTACTAGAAATAGACTCATTCAATGACCCTTTCATTTTGAGAGTCCTTATATATATGTAGTGGGGAGGAAAGAGAATAAAAACCAAAAAAGGAAGAAGAAAACTCAATATATCTACAATTGAAAAGTGATTCAAATAGTAGACTATAACCCTATGTTTGAATATTTTAAACTTTGAATGACTTGTAGAGGTTTAAATAAATTTGACACAAAATTTTAATTATAATAAAGTTCAAACATAGTGTTTGGTTTTTGAGCATATATTTGGACATTGCTCTAACCATGATTAGATACATGTTTTAACATTAGATGAACCTCATGTTTGAATGTATATTCACCATGGGGAGAGAGGGAGGGAGGGAGGAGTAATTTCAAACCAGTGTGGGAGAGAGGAGGAAGGGAGGAGTGATGGGGGGAGAGAGTGATGTGATGGTGTGTTCGT
>NW_021390962.1:170932-174583 GCF_001605985.2 Dendrobium catenatum
ATAAGCCAATCTTGTTTAGCTCGCACTATACTTCGATATCTATAAGAGTAGACTTGGTTTACCTGGCTAACAAAGATAAATGTGTTAGACTTTACTATCTCCTACCTTACTTTACATCTTTAATATCATATAGTGGATGTGCTCTTATGCTTTTGCACTGCAGGGGATCAAACCACTTACAACTAAAAAGGTATAAGTTGTTTCTTTCATCCGGATACTATAACTATAAAACTTCTTACAAGACCGTATAATATTATTATCATCACCCATATGGTTGTTCCCTCTAATATAGGCATAATAATTTTTTTCTTCCAACCTTCACACCAATATTTAGTATGAAATATATAAAATTCAGAAATAAAATTGGCCATCATTTTACTAGTCTCATTAGTCCCCTAGCTAGTTCTATTAATTCTTGATCTTGAACATTCTTGCCTTGACTGTGGACTTGAATAAAGCAACAAGTAAAACTCTCTAATTACAATGTTCAACAGATATATTCTTTTGTAAATATAACTACAAATTTAATGTTAATACACACATAAGATTTGAACCAATTTAAAAGGTTAGCTTTGATACTCTTTTTTAACTTCTGATGTTGAAGATATACTCAAAAAAATAATGATCTTCCTACAAATTGTGTATATCACCAATAAATTTATCATAATAAGAATGAAATATTTACTCATGCTTACTCGATATATGGCTCATCCTTTTCACAATTAAGTAGTGTGTACATTGTAGTAACTCTTATCTCCCTATCATTTAAGTAGTGTGAGGTACAACCTTTTGATTGCTCCCCCCCTGGTGTGTTGAATATAGATATATTTGAAGATTGACCATGATTGGGTATACCCAAATTTTAGGTACACTTATCCTTTTTTATTATAAAACTAGGTTAAAGTAGTTGGACTAGGATTGGTGTCGGCTCCAAAAATTTGGCCCCGGCCTCCGCCCGCTGATTGCTTTTCTCCAGGGGAGTTTTAACGGAATTAAGTTTCAGGATAAAATTTAGAAGGCATATGGGTTTGTAGATAAGACACTACCCAAAGATTTTGTCCTCATTTTGCGAGGACTTTATGATCTGAGTTCTGGTTTCCTATAGGCGCAAGCTTCTATAGTTAATTACTCCTCCCAATCATGAGAGAGAACTTTTGATTAAGGCTAGTCATCAATCATATAAGTAGAGATACGTGCATCTTGCATATAATAACAATATGGGTTTGGATTCGGGAACTTGGAAAGTTTGATATTTAGAATAGAAATTTCACCATCTTTCACTTAAAGAGGATGGTGATGGAATGGATGATGGACCCGATCAAGATCTCATGGTTCTATCGTTTCGGGCTATCGTGGTCCCTGGTCTACTTAGTCATAGGGGGTAGTCGACCCAACCTGATAGATGGATCCTTATTGGCAGCCATGGGTTGCTTCGTCCAAGGGTACCTTGTAGACCTAGGGTGGATATTTGTCTAAGGGGACAAATTTGAATCCACCTTAGCTAACAAAGGGCATTGTGCCCTATCGATCATATCCTATTGATTCATATCTCAAGAATTTGATGCCACTAAGAAACGTATTGGATCTGGCCATAACCAGTATTTTGTGGTGCTATTTGGCTACAAAATTACTTTGTTCAGAGGGCCCCGAGTCAACCATTTATCCTGCGGTGCCATTTGGTAGCAAAATCGCCAGTTAGAGGATACGTACCACGTCCTTACTGGCAGGAGATTGTTGGAGAATGGATTCTAGTGTTATTTTTGACTAGGAATTAAATCTATATAAGCTGAAGTAAATTTCATTTTGTCCACCTTTACAAACTATTGCGGATGGTGGATAGATTTTACTTTAAGTGGTTTGATGGATTAATTTCAGTTTTAAATATTTTTAGGATTTTTAGATTTTGAATGATCTTTGGATTTTTGTGGGCATCTGAGTGGAATTTAAAATTCTTGGAGTTAACCCCTCTGGTCGAAATATGCATTCAACACGGCCATCATGGGGGTGTTTATGGGGTCATTGTATTTATGGATTGAACCATGTCAACTTTGTCGAGGTGTCGACATAGGATCGGGTTTCATAGGCTTCAGACCTTCATTAGTGAATTCTCTTTATTATTTGCCTTGAAGGCCTAATATGAATATATCACAACAAATATACCGATCACCATAACCATATAATTATTTGATGGTTTGAATCCTATTGACTCATATTGATCCGTATAGAAGGATCGGGTTCAAACTTGAATTCACTTATGAACCTGTGTAGCATCCATAGACGTCACATGTGTACCAATAACATGCTCGCCAGGACCCATGCGGGTGTTTGGGGGAAATTTTATAATTAAATCATGTCGACTCCTTTTACTTACGTAGGAGGATCGAGCTCAAATTTATTAACCCGTGTAGCATCCTTAGACGTCACGTGTGTACCCATAATAAGGTCATCAGGGCCAATGTGAGTGTTTTATTTTACTTACCCCTTTTGTGTACCTATGTGTATACAAACTTAGGTGTACATTCTAGGGTATTTAGAAATATTTATGAATTCCTTCTTTATACTTGCATGGATGTTGCAGATCCGATGGCATATTGCAGCAGCTTCTGGATTGAGTTTTTTGCTATTTTATACAGGTAGACTATTATGCACTACTTGTTATTTTCTATTGGGGCATTATACTGCACTAACAAATCTTCTGCAACGACCAGTGGGTGTCATAGTCCCTTGCATTTTGCTTATGGAGAACATATTGTATGTATAACGGGTCTTCTACGGCAGTTTATAGGAGCTCATATCTGCCACATTTCTTTTTTGAATTTACCTGTAGATGATGAATTGAGTGCATAAGGGGTCTTTTGCAAAAAGTCATAGATATTGGTATTTGTTGCATATTATGTACCCTTACTCGTAAACAACTTTTTTTTTACACTACAAATCTACTGCAACGACCAGTGGGTGTTTGAATTTGTTGTGTATCTTCTATCTTTGTCCATAGCAGATTTGTGTATTTGACCATGGTTGAATATTATTAATTGCATGAAAGTTGCATTCTTCTTGAATTATTCAAAGACGTAATTTCCTTCAATTCAACACATGTTGAATTCCCCCTGCTTGTAGGAGATAGGTGCATATTCTTACATTATTCGCTGGCTTTTACATTTAGATGGGCATTAGGGTATCTAATGTTTACTGGAAGCTTCATATTTTTACATTTAGATGAGCATACTGATTGGAGTGTCATTGCCTTTGTCACACATCTCTGCCTTTTACTCATAAGCATGTTGATATGTTCATAGAGAATCCCTCCTACTTGTAGTCTAAATATTGCATGCATGGAAGATTCCCATGATGAATCATAAAGACTTCTTTATTTTATTGATGTGTTGTATTCTCCTTATAGATGGAATGCCACACCTATTCGTATGCCTTTAAGTGCTTCAGTTATGGGTATATTACAGCACTATTGCTATCATCCGTGGATAATTCATTATATGCAATGAAGCTCCTCTATTGCTTGATGTATCTGCTTGCAATTGTTCAAATGTTATAGGTTCATTAATCTTCACTGTCTTCTACAATCATCCACAAATATTCATAAGCTCTCTACCGCTTATTTTAAATGAACTGTTATATGTGTGATAGGTTCACATC
>NW_021390962.1:175081-198288 GCF_001605985.2 Dendrobium catenatum
AATAATAATAATAATAATAATAATAATAATAATAATAATAATAATAATAATAATAATAATAATAATAATAATAATAATAATAATAATAATAATAATAATAATAATAATAATAATAATAATAATAATAATAATAATAATAATAATAATAATAATAATAATAATAATAATAATAATAATAATAATAATAATAATAATAATAATAATAATAATAATAATAATAATAATAATAATAATAATAATAATAATAATAATAATGTTAATGATAATAATTGTATAATAGTAATTAATATACTAAATATAATAATAACATTAATTACTAATAAATAATGACTAATAATAAAAAGGAAATAAAATGAATCCTATACCTATAGGGATCAGTTTGGGGGAACAGAGAGGAGGTCGGAGAGGGATCGTGGCTTGTGGCAGGAGGATAAAAGGGAGATCGGGTTTGGGCTTTGGCTCGGTTCGGGTATAGAAGGTAGGGACAGTGGCTAGATGGTGTGAAAAGCAAATCTTTTGCGGCTATAAGGAGGTTAATATAGGGAGATGTCTAAGGGTTTGGGATTTAGAAGAGGGATGGCAAGAGGATGGGCGACTTGATTTGCGACAAATCTGGCAACTTTGGCATCGGGTGAAGGCTGGCTTGGAGAGTTCAGATGGAGTTAAGGGATCTCTCTCTCTCTCTCTCTCTCTCTCTCTCTCTCTACATCTTGCGATTATGGTGAGATCGGGCTCAGAGGTCGTGCATAGCTCGAGGAGGTTTGGCATGGTTTCCTGGATGGAGGAGAAGAAGGTCGACACATTGAGGGCTTCAGCTATGAAAGAGGAGGTGGGGCTTGAGCAGTGAGAGAGGTTGACAAGGGGGAAGGGGGGGTGAGACTTTCGTAGAGAGCTGCCGTATGTGGAATCACAGAGAGAAAAACATAGAGAGTCATTTGGCTCTTATTTTTTTAACAAAGGCAGAGGCTGATCGGAGGGAGAAACGCACACAAGAGATCATGGCGAAGCGACAGTTCGATGCTACAGGGCATGGGGTACTGTGGATGTGGCTAGAGCAAAGATTTTGGTATGGGTAGATACAGAGATTTGAGTCAGGTAATGATATAAGTTCTCCTTTTTATTTTCTTTTTGTCTTCTTCCTTTGGCTACATCTTAGAGGTCAACAAATGCTCCCCAACAAATGTGGTATGCTTCTAAAGCGAACCACGTTTGTTGTATGCTGATTGATTCTATGAATCTCTAGGCATATGCTCTAGATCTCACGTAAAGGTCTTCATTTAACAGATCTCCAAAAGCTTACTTGGATGTGATGCTAGGATTTTTGTTTAGTGGATCTTTAAAAGTTATTTTGGATGTCACACTAAAATTTTTATTTTTCAGATCTCAAAAAGCCCATCTTGGTGTCTTCATAGCTCTTTAAATGCACTTATAATCTTTAGTATAACTGACACATTTTCCCTTGGTCAAGTATAGATCCACTGGGTCATGATAGAGTACTTTGTACTTAGATCTCTAGAGCACCATTATGTAGATTGACGCTAGTAGATAACATTACCATCATTTGTTCTCTTTAATCACCACGATCACTTTAGTTCTAAACATTTCTGTATATGCTCAAAATTCTTCCATCATCTAGTTGTATCTTAGCAAAATTTTAAATATTTATTTGGGGATCTCGGCATGTGGCATGATGTCGACCTAAATAAATATTTAAAATGTCCCCAATCTTTAGGGACATTTGTAGATGTCATCCAGGGTGCTCATTCTGCGGGTTTGACATGAGTCCTGTGATTTTACTCCTTATGCTCAGTGCTCTGAATGACAAACTTGGTGAAAGATTATCTAATTTTTCTTTACTGACTTGCCAGAAGATTTATATGTCTTCTATCATTAACTTCTTGCTTTGGCAGTTTTGATGAAGGGGGTAGATGTTGGTGACCTAAACCCTTTAGGTTTATACTAGGTCGATGGCGAAAAGTCATTGATCTAGAGCTTTATGCATAACAAACTTATTGATGAGAAAATTCTCTTAGTTCATTCATAAGCTTTTCATAAACTTTGGGATAATTTTCTTCGGTCCTTGCTTTGTGCTTTGACGGGCTTCTTGAAGGAGTAGATGCCGGTGACCTAAACCCTTAGGTTTATATTAGGTCAATGGAGAAGAGTCATCAGCCCAATGCTTTGTGCATAACTGATTTGTTGATGATAGAATCCTCTTAGTTTAACCATAAACTTTGGGATAATTTCTTCGGTCCTTTGCTTTGTGCTTTAACAGACTTATTTAAGAAAAATTCCTTCATTCCTTACTTTATGCTTTACGGATTTGTTGAAGAATTTGCATGTTTTGGATTCAGTTAATAGTATTATAGATGGATAGTATCTTGATCCTTAATCACTTAAGAATACTTTAATCTGAGTCACATGAGTTCATCAGAGTAGGAGAGCTAGAATTTGAGAGCTCTTCATCCTCTGGTTGTTGAGATGGGGGTTCCTCTACTATGGCATTTCTTATGGCGTATCGAGTATACGGAGCAACCAATGATCTGACCATATTTGGACTTATTGGATTCATCCTTTTACACCTATTTAGACTTCAGACTTGAGCTACGGAAAATGTGCTTCCCGATGCTGATTTTATTGAAGTTGTTAGATTTGGAGTCATCCTTCATGGTTGAAGACTTGGTGTCTATGAATATTTAGTAGTTGTTCAAGACTTTTCCTTTCCTCAAATACTTTGATTCTCCGATCAGTTAAGAGGATTTGATAGACTATGATCACTTACACTTATCGAGTCAAATTAGCTTTCATACTTTCTTCAGTCCCTACTGACATGTTGACGAAGTGAGGGTTTTGCTACTACGGTCTTTCTTATGGCGTATTGAGTAGACAGAGTTGACAGCAATCCAGTCATATTTGGGCGTATTGGATCCAGCCTTTTACACTCATTTGAACCTTAAGATTCATGCCGTTGAAAGACTTCAAGCTTTTCTGGCTCAATTTATTGGAGTGCGTAGTTACAAATCTCATTATTGACATTTAAACCTTGGTATGTTGGGGAAGATAGTGTCTTGAACTTTTGAAATATCACCTGCATATACTTTAAAAAAGAAATCGTTGTATTCTTCAGCATGAAAGAATATTTACATTGATGAATTTTAAATATTTATTCAAGGATCTCGGTATACAGTGCAATGTCGACCCGAATAAATATTTAAAATGCCCCAATCTTAGGGAGAATTTTGAAATACATTCTTATCATACAAGAGATTTTCAAAATATAAAATGCATATGCGATAATAAACATGTACAAAATACATAACACATTGAACACAACATTTTCTTGGTGAATTTTATGTATGGTACTTCTTTAAATATTATTTATTAATTAGTGACATAGGTCTCTGACCTTCCAAATCGATTAACTGATAAGCTCCTCCTTAAAATACCTTCTCGATAACAAAAGGACCCTCCCAATTGGATATGAATTTACCACTAATTTTTTGATGTGCTTGATTGGCCTTCTCACCACCAGGACCAATTCTTCTTCTTAAAATGCCCGAGGATGCACCGTATGATCGAAGGATTTTTTCATTCTTCCTCGGTAGATTTTCAAATTTTGTTAAGCTTACAGTCTAACTTCACCGAGCACGTTGAGTTCTTCCATTCTCAAGCGAACATTTTTCTCTTGAGTGTGATCATTCTGGATTGCTACCCGGAGTGACGGTAGTTCAACTTCTAGTGGTAATACTGCTTCAACTTCGAACACCAATGAATAAGGAGTAGCTTTGGTTGGCATCTTATAGGTTGTACGGTATGCCCATAGCGCTTTAGCCATCTTGGCATGCCACTCTCTTTTATTTTTAGAGAGGATCTTCTTTAATAACTTTATAAGAATTTTGTTAAAGTCCTCAGCCAAGCCATTTGCTCTTGGGTTATATATTGATGAGTACCACCAATCGATCTTATATCGATCAATGAATTTATAAATTTTTGTACTTTTGAATGCAGCATTGTCTGAGATTATGCGGCGCGGCACACCAAATCTGTAAATGAGGTTGTGGGTAAAGAAGTTTATCACATGCTTAGATGTGACTTATTTGAATGGAGCCTCTTCTACCCACTTTGAGAAGTAATCTGTTGCTGCTAGAATAAATCGGTGTCTCACCGATGATGGTGATCTATTAGCCCAATTATATATGTACCCCAGCATTCAAATGGTTATGACACTACTATTAGGTGCAACAGATTTGGCGATTGCTGAATAACATCACCATGGATTTGACATTCATGGCACCTCTTGGCATGGTCAATACAATCTATGACCATGATTGGCCAATAGTAAACCATTCTCTTAATTTTAGCAGCCATTTTGGTACCTAACTAATATGCACCACAAAGTCTTTTGTGGACTTCCAACGATATAGCTTTTCATTGATGAATGCATATCGTAATGCTCTCTTTTGAATATGCATGGTGAGAGATTTATCCTTTGGGAGTTTTCTTCCTTTGAAATAGTCGATGAAGGGTTGCCTCCAATCATCTCCTTCCTCAATGTCTAAGAAATGTAGCCACGACTTCGACCATCTACTGGTTTTATGTCTCTTGACTAAATGATGTTCTTCTGGTTGATTTTCAATAATGATTTATTTGGGAGGTTGAGGATCAACTGGGGCTGTATCCTGCTGGCTTGAATCTGGTATTCCCTCTTCCTATGGGAATTATAAGATTGCCGGCTATAAGACCTGATGGCCGTGAACCATAATTGGTATAGGCATATCCTCATCGGTGTTTGGTACATCCTTGGCTAATTTGGCTAAGCAATCTACCTTTGTATTCTGACCTCGAGGGACTCAAGCTATTTTAATATTTGGCATTTTCTTTAAAAGTTCGAGAGCTCATCGGTGGTAATGGGCTAATTCAAGTTTGACAATCTTGTAAATACTGAGGACCTGATTTATCATAAGTTGAGAATCTCCAAAAATTTGAAGATTTTGGATTCTAACTTCAATTGCAATATCCAGTTCCACTATTAGAGCTTTGTATTTGGCTTCATTATTTGTCTAAGGTTTAATTAAACTGAATAAAAATCTCATTATTCCTCCCTCAGGTGTTGTAAAGATGAGATCGATGCCGGCTCGGGCCCTTGCAATATTTGGAGGTCGGACAGGCTTAATCGAGGAAGCCCAATCAAAATACATCTTCCAAAATTGTAATTTGTCCTCTTCCTCAACCTGTATGATTTTCTCATCAGATAAATCATCGTTGAGTGGAGAGTCTTCTAGATGGGATGTGCAGTGAGAAAATCTGCTAAGGCTTGTTCTTTCACCACCTTTTATGTCATATATGTGATATCAAACTACAGTAGTAATACTGCCCACCTGGCCAGGTGACCTATCAACGCTGGTTTTATCATCAAGAACTTCAACGGATCATTCTTTGATATCAGGGTGATTTTATGAGAACGCATATAGTGATAGAGTTTCTGAATTGCAAAAATCAATGTCAAACAATGCTTCTCAATTAGGGAATACCACACTTCTGTTTCCATCAATCTTCGACTGATGTAGTATAGTGCATTCTCATTTCCTTCTTTATTATGTTGGGCCAATAATGCTTCGAGGGACTCTTCTAGTGCCGTCGTATACAGTATAAGAGGCTTCCTCGGAATTGGTTATGTGAGAATGGGCAGGTTTAACAAATATCTTTTGATACTATCAAATGCTTCTTGGCATTCTTCATCTCACTTGAAACAAACATCTTTCTTCATCATCTTTGAAAATGGATGGCACCTACCCAAAAAATTTGATATGAACCACAGGATAAAGGCCAGTTGCCCTTGTAAAGAGTAAAGTTGGCAAAAATTTCTAGGAGGCGGCATCTCCATGATTGCTTTGAACTTATTAGGGTCAATATCGATATCTTGGTGACGAACAACATACCCTAAGAATTTGTCGAAGGAGACCCCAAAAGCATATTTAAGAGGATTCATCCTTAGATCATATTTTTTGATCCTTTCAAATACAATCCTTAAGACTTCCAGGTGATCTTTCGATCTATGTTGTTGACAAACAGGTCATCCACGTAGCACTCAACCTTTTGATGAATTAGCTCATCAAAAATTCGTGTCATTACATGCTGATAGGTGGCACCAGCGTTCCTCAGGCTAAAGGGCATGACTTCATAGTAGAAAATGCTGATAGGCATTCTGAATGATGTATATGTTTCATCCTTAGGTGCCATTTTTATTTGATTATAACCTGAAGATCCATCCATGAAGGAGAATATATCATAGTTGGATGTGTTGTCAACCAAAAGTTTTGATACTAGGAGCAGAAATTCATCGTTTGGACATGCCTTATTAAGGTCCCGAAAATTGATATGGATAGAAATCTGACGATTCTTCTTCTTCACAGGGATAATATTGGCGATCCAATCGGCATACTTTTCTTATCAAATAAAGCCCGCATCTATGAGTTTCTTTGACTCCGCATCACCTATTTTTTCAATTTCCAAACTCATTCTTCTTGGAGCTTGTTTGACGTGTACTGCATCTGATTTGATGGCTAATATATGAACTATTACATCAAAGGATAAGCCGAGCATCTCAGCATATGTCCAGGCAAAGCAATCCCTGAATTCACAGAGAAGTTTTTTTATTTCTTCTATTTCCTCCTCAGGTAGGAGAGAACTAATGAAGGTTGGGTGAGGGTCCTCCTCAGTTCTCAAGTTGACTTTTTTTAGTTCACTCATAGTGGTTGACTATCCACCATCTTTAAGTTCTTCTAGTATGGGCTTGGCGTCTAAAGGTTGATCATCATATGTATCAACTTCGTACACCTTATCACCACTATCATCATCGAATTTAATTTCCCCACTAATGATTGCTCGGCAAATCTCCTTTTGGGGGCGCTTCCATATAATAAATCCTATACCCTTTTTCATGAAAATATCCTTCTTCTTTATTAAGTGTAGATTTCTTCGATACTAGAGGCTCAAGAAGAAACAAACTTGTTGTTTGGAGGAATAAGTTTTACCATGCTTTCGTAACATTCTTTTGATATTTTTGGTAATGTACCTGTGAAATCTCAAGGATACTAATTCCTCAAAATCAATGAGTGTACGGAACCAATCATAATTTATTTCTTCTTTGAGTTTCCCGATTCAATAAAATAGACTAGCTGGTCTAACCTTTTCTTTTGGGGGAGGTACATAGAATGTCACGAGCTCTTCAACATCATGCACCGCTCTAGGAATGACTTCCTTGAAGTATTACAGGGGAATACGTGTGACTACAAGTACACTATATGAGATTGACAGACTGTCTATTTATTTGGAGAACACATCATGCATCGTGTTCATGTAGATAGAGACGTAGTCATAATCATCATTTGAGTATTTAACTTCCCTACTCCATTTGGTCGTTGACTGGCATATTCTTTGAGATTTGGTAGGTGTGATATCATCTTCATCCATGTCACTCCCTAGGTGAGGTACGTATCTTTTTTTCTTTAGGAATGGTCGGTGCTTTAGGAAGAGTCAGCGTTGCCTTCTTTCTCCCCACCTACTTCTTATTTTCTTATTTAGGTTGCTTTGTAGTTTTTGGGTTTGATGCTTGGGCCTCAAGAGAGTTTGATGGTTTCAGCTTCTTTGGAATGAAGTATTTAGCATCTTCATATATCTTTATTTCATGTACTACAAAGGGCTAGATGTCACTAGATATTCTGAATTCTTCTCCATCCCTGAAATACTTCATACATTGTTATAGTGTTTATGAGATGATGTCATACTCATGCAGCCAAGGATGACCAAGGAGCGCCTTAAATGTAGTATCTATGTCAATCACATGAAATTTGGCGTCTGTATGAAGTTCTCCAAATGCGAGGGAGAGTGTAAATTATTTTAGGGTCTTCTTCCCTTTCTTATTAAATCCATGTACCATCAACTTATCTAACCCAAGATATTCCACTTTGAGGCACAACGATCTCAGCACTTTCAAGCTCATCAGATTTATGGAGGACCCTAGATAAATTAGGATTTGACTAATCATCATCCCATCACTTTCTACAGTCACATATAGAGGGAGGTTATGATTCGTCATTTTGAGCATCATATCTTCTTCAATGAAAGTGATGAATGGCTCATTTCGAGCTTGGAAGATCTCTATCATATTATGCTCAGAGAAATATGCCTCGTACCTTTTGGGGTCTTGCAGAGCTTGAATCAAAGTTTCCCGAAGGTCTTTGGACATCACTAAAGCATCGTATATGCTGAGTTGCACGAGAATTTTTCTCATATGGGATAAGACATTATAATCTACCACCTTGGCCAAAGTATCTTTCTTCTTGGACTTTTTGAGGATGATATCTTCATTTATAACTATCTCCTTCCCTTATATTTTTTAGAGACCCCTTTTGTCGGTGGAGGCAACAATATCTTACCACTCTTTAGTTGCACTTGATCGACCTCCTCTAGCTTAAATTCATTTAATGGGATATTTTCTTCAGAGTCATCCATTGTTGCTTCCAGGGATTCATCTATTTATTCAGAGTCACCACCCAGGTTTATCTATCCCATTTGTGATGCTATGTCGGGGTTTATCTCATCTGTCTATAGAAAATACAGATCCTCCTCCAAACTATAGTCCATTGGCAACACTATCATGTAGAATTTAGAGGATACTTCTTCAGTGTATTCTCCTTTTATCAGCGTATTTAACACCACTGAGATAACCTAACATACTTATGCGAGAAAAGAATTCTCATCACTTTCTTCAGGTTCCTCTATTTTAAGCTCTGACATAAAGTCAGTGAGCTTGATAGGTTGCCTCACAGTCTGGTAGTATTCATCTAGACTGTTAATAACCCTTTGAGTTGTAGTTATTTTCTCATTGGGCTTCTTTAACTCAGTCTTTCTTTTGGAAGATCTCATCCTTCCAAGCTTCGAAGTGTCAGCATGGTTAGGGAATTGTTTAGAAGTAGAAGCTCGTACCGCAGGCAGTGCCTTCAAATCTATCTTTGGTTTAATAGGAGACTTTCACCTTACATCTAAAACTCCTTCAAGCTGCTTCAATATTTTCACTATTTTCTTGGAGATTATAGTCTCCCACTGCTCTTCTTGAGCTGGCTTCTTTTCATTTCTTCTTTCTTTAACTAGGGATACATAAGAGGCATAACCACCCGAGTTGATTCTTTCCTGGGATGAGTCAACACATTATTAGATAATGTGAGTTCTCCTTTTCAGTACTTTCTTTCAAGCTAATTCTTAAAAATATAATAATCTTAGATAAGATGGCTGACTACCCGATGATATGGGCAAATAATTTGGGTCACCAGTGTCCTTCGACTCTTCGAGTCTCTTACATTCAGGCAGTTCTAAACATGTTTTTAACACCTGTCAAAATAATTTGGCAACACACTCCCTCTTGAATGAATATTCTTTATTCATTTTATCTTTGAGGGATTGGAATGTTCTATCACCAGTTCCTATTTCCTATCTTAGGCATTCTCCTCCACCTTGAAAGGTTCGTGGCCTATCATTTCGCCTAATATCAGCTTTGGTTGGGGGTTAGGGTTGTAGGTCTTCTTGGGCTTTTCTTCATACTGCATTGGTTGATTTCCCTTGTCTACATTACAAATCACTTGCTTTTCTTTATTAGCTCTAGAGAAGAATGTAGAGTCGGTCTCACCCCTTCTAGCACCCAGGGCCTTAGCCTTCTTGGGCTTATCAGAGTAATTTTTTTATCTCAATAAGTTAAATTTCTCAAACTTATCCACTTTATCCAGCATACCTTGAAATCTTATAATTATAACCATGCACAAGAAGGATTACATTTTGTCATCAATGTTGCCCATTAATAACTGCACAACATGCTCTTCTTCTAATTGCTGCTCATATTTCATGCTTAAGTTATGCCAGCGAGTGATGTATTTTGTCACTGATTCTTCCCTTTTTCTTTTATCTTTTTAGTCGCGCTGGAAAACCTCTTCACAAACATAGATTCTAATTTTGCAAATGTCTTCATAAAATCATTTGGCAATTCAGCATATCATTCAAAAATAGTTGCTATCAAATTGCTAATGAATTATCAAAAATGTCGGGCATTGTTTTCCCCTGTATTCCCACAGGTGGCCTTAAATTATCCTAAATGCTGTCGGGGATTGTTAGTACCATTGAAAGTGTTGAACTTTAGGATTGAATACCCTTTTTGGTACGACACTTGGTCATATTCAGCAGGGTACGGACGATCCTTGCCCACCAACTTTTCTACTTGATCAACAAATATGATGGCCTTGATCTTCTTAGTGATAATTCCTTCCAACTATGCAACACTCACAAATTCAGAAGTACTTGCAATGTTCTATGGCGTGGATTGGCAGGTGACATTATGGACTTCATGACCACCTTCAGGAGTGCCCCGTACTCTCGAGACTTGAGGCATTTTGAATTTTGGAGGATCGGCACGAGGATTAGGCATGATACTAATAGGAGTAGTCCTCTACATCATCTGCATCATTGCTTCCATCTGAGCCATCATCTCAGTCATCTTCTCATTCAACTGAGAGATTTTTCTATCTTTGTCTCTCATCTGTCACCTTATCTACCTTCTCATGTCGACGAGTGTGGCATTTTCATCATCAAGGATATTACTCTCTTCTTCCTCCGCTTTGTCTTCTCCTTGGGAATGACCATCTCCGCTAGTGGTAGACCTAACTTCATAGAGACGCTGGTGTGCTCACCTAGGTGGATGTTTCCAATGATCATCGCCTTCACCATCGTCATAGTATGCTTTATCGTTGATGTTGGTGTGTCTCACCATATAGACGACCTCTATGTTTATGGCATCGCTCATTTCTTCTATTTCTTCTTCTAAGTAATCTTTAATATTTTCTTCCATGTATTTTTCTTCTTCCTCTTCTAGTACTCGGATCTCCAAGCAGTGATTCCATTAGATTTCTGGTTCCCTATTTGGCAAGAAAATTTCTTTGACCTGTGGGTTGAGGTCAAAGTTGGTCTCTTCCTTTGGAGGAGATGGCCAGCGACAATATCCCCTGAAGGATTCTCCAAGGTGTCGATCGTTAGGAGGAGTATCATTGTGAATCCTTTTTGGGACCCATTTCTGACATTCTTTGTAGATGGTGGTGGATCTCCTAGAAGCTTTACTGGATCTCATGCCTAGATCAATTCCTCTTTCTCTTCTATCTTCTCTGCAAGGCTTTGGCCTTCAGATTTCTTTTCCTTTCTATCAGGACCTTTCAACGGTGGATCCCTGGACCAGAGGTTCAGGGGTCATATCCCGATGCTCACCATGCGGGACATATTTTCTTACTTTTCTCTCCATAACAACAGATAAGTGTTCTCTTGGTAGAGTTCTCCTTGCCTCGATCATCAGTGGCCACTGGTATCTCTTCTTCTTCTTCTTCTTCTTTTTCAGACTTTTCTCTTTCATAGTCTTCACGACTCGGTATACCTGAGCTGAAAGAGTCACTGGCTCTTTCTTCCTTGGAGGGATTGTGCCTTTTGGTCATTGATCCCAAAAGATTTCTTCAGCTCCCCAGTAGAGCTATTTCTTTTGACCCATTTTAGATCAGTAAATTTATTCCAGGTAGGAATATTGGCTTCAGGCTCTTGGGCCGGTAGTTTGGACAGGTGGATAGGGAGTTGTTGCTACTGAGCTCAGATCTCAGTATTCATCTTTCTCCTTTGCCTTCTGGTAAGCCTTCCTCCAGATGAGGAGGCCTCATCATCATTCTTTTTGGGTGCAAGTAACCCAGTTGACAGTGTTGTGGTGTTTGTATCCACCAAAAAAATTCTCCCACCAGTCACAACTCTCTTAGTGGATGGGGTTTCCAGCTATGAAAGTCATTCAAACAAATATACCCTCTTGCAAAGATTTTAAGCAGTAGGAAGTGGCGCTGGCAGATGAGCACGATGTGTGGTGGCTTCAATAAGGTGGGGTATTCTAGCAGGGCTTTTAGATTCCATATCATTCAAAGGGACAATGGTAGTCCTTACAATGATTGTAGGGAAGACAAGACTACCGAACTGGATGGTAGCCCCGATGTTGACAGTAGTGATCATAGCATTCGCTAGTTGGATGCTAGTGCCACATCCTAGTTAAACTATAAATGCAGTGTTCTGTAGATCTATCTACACAAATGAAAGGTAATGATTAGTAATCAGAGTATGATATATCACCCCACACTTTCAAAATGCATAGACTTGCATAGAAGAAGGAATAAAAATAGATAATATTAGTGAGCAACTAGTAGCAGTATGGGTTTGGATTTAGGAATTTGGAATGTTTGATATTTAGAATAGAAATTTCACCATTTGGCACTTAAAGAGGATGGTGGGGGAATGGATGATGGACCCGATCAAGATCTAATAGTTCCATCGTCCTAGGCCATCGTGGTCCCTAGTCTACTTAGTCATAGGAGGTAGTCGACCCAACCTAACAGAAGGATCCTTGTCGGCAGCCAAGGGTTTCTTCGTCCAAGGGTACCTTATAGACCTAGGGTGGATATTTGTCTAAGGGGACAAATTTGAATCCACCTTAGCTAACAAAGGTCTTTGCGCCCTATCGATCATATCCTATTAATTCATATCTCAAAGATTTTATGCCACTAAGAAGCGCGTGGTTGGTATGGGTCGGTGGATGGGACTCCCTAACAAAATGGTGGATGATAGTAAAGGTGGAAAGGAGTACCATACATAGGTTATAGTGAGGGAAATAAGGGATTTAGGGAATAAAATTGAGAATTAGTAGCATGAGGTGTATGCAAAGTCAGACTTGATTGGGTTTTGGTGGTAGGATGTGAAGAAGAGGTCCTCTCAATTGCTTTATCCATACTTGATGGGCCAGTACTCACCTTTTTTGTTTATATTCATGATAGCCTTGTGAAGGGCTTATCACTGAAAGCCATCAGCAATATTAAAAATAAATTCTTAGTTCTAAATATATCTTATTATATGAAATATTGAAAATTTTAAGTATACAACAAGAGAAGAAAAAAACTAACTAATATTATGCTATACTAAAACAAACATACAAGAAGAATAGTTGCAAGTTAAATATAGAAAATACTTTAAAAATACAAGATGAACTATATAAAATTGACTAAGAATATATTTTAATAAAACATGCATAAAAGAAGAACTGTAAAACATAGATTTATTTACCTTTCCATTTCTAATCATTACTTGATTGAATTCCATTCGATGATGCCACATCTTTACCAATAGCATTTTCCTCACTATTTTTTTCAACGTAAATGTTTACCTCCTCTAACTATAACTCACTCTTCTTAGTGTGTTGTTGGTATTATTGTTCTACTCTCCATAACCCCCTAGATTTTATGTTGATAATTATAAGCCAATCTTGTTTAGCTCACATTATACTTGGATAGCTATAAGAATAGACTTGGTTTACCTGGCTAACAAAGATAAATGGGTTAGACTTTACTATCTCCTACCTTACTTTACAACTTTAATATCATATAGTGGATGTGCTCTTGTGCTTTTGCACTGCAAGGGATCAAACCACTTACAAGTATAAAGGTATAAGTTATTTCTTTCATTCGGATACTATAACTATAAAACTTCCTACAAGACCCTATAGTATTATTATCATCACTCATATGGTTATTCCGTCTAATAGAGGCACAATAATTTTTTTCTTCCAACCTTCACACCAATATTTAGTATGAAATCTATAAATATTCACAAATAAAATTGGCCATCATTTACTAGTCTCATTAGTCCCCTAGCTAGTTCCATTAATCCTTGATCTTGAACATTCTTGCCTCGACTGTGGACTTGAATAAGGCAACAGGTAAAACTCTCTAATTACAATGTTCAACAGAAATATTCTTTTGTAAACATAACTATAAATTTAATGTTAACATACACACATAAGATTTGAACCAATTTAAAAGGTTAGCTTTAATACTCATTTTAACTTCTGATGTTGAAGATATACTCAAAACAATAATGGTCTTCCTACAAATTATGTATATCACCAATAAATTTATCATAATAAAAATGAAATATTTACTCATGCTTGCTCGAGATATGGCTCAATCTTTTCACAATTAAGTAGTGAGTACAATGTAGTAACTCTAATCTCCCTTTCATTTAAGTAGTGTGAGGTACAACCTTTTGATTGCTCCCCCCAGTGCGTTGAATATATATATATATATATATGAAGATTAACCACGATTGGGTATACCCAAATTTTAGGTACACTTATCCTTTTTTATTATAAGAATAGGTCAAAGTAGTAGGACTAGGATTGGCGTGGCTCCCAAAATTTGGCCCCAGCCTCCGCCTGCTGATTGCTTTTCTTCAGGGGAGTTTTAACAGAATTAAGTTCTGGGGTAAATTTTGGAAAGCAGATGAGTTTGTAGATAAGTCACTACCCAGAGATTTTGCCCTTCATTTCTGGTGAGACTTTTGATATGAGTTTGTTTCGCTTATACAGCGGCAAGCCCTATAGTTACTTACTCTCCCAATCAAGAAGAGAGAACTTATCGATAAGGCCTAGTCATCAATCAGATAAGTAGATGATACGTGCATCTGGCCATATATATGCAGTAAATGGGATGAATTTGGGAATTAGAAAAGTTTGAATTTAGAACTAAGAAATTTCACCATTCTTTCACTTAAAGAGGATGGTGGTAGGAATGGGATGATGGACCTGATCAAGATCTCATGGTTCCGTCATCCCGGGCATCATGGTCCCCTTGGTCTACCACTTGAAGTCATAGGAGGTGGCCAACCTGATAGAAGGATCCTTGTCGCAGCCATGGGTTGCTCGTCCAGGGTTTCTTTATGACCTAGGGTGTATATTTGTCTCGGGAAAATTTAATCCACCTTGCTAACAAGAGCTTTGTGCCCTATCGATCATATCTTATTGATTCATATCTCAAGGATTTGATGCCACTAAGAAGCATATTGGCTATGGCCATAATCAGTATTTCGTGGTGCCATTTTACGGCAAAACCACTTGGTTCAGAGGGCCCCGGGTCATAACCGTTTATCTTGTCGTGCCATTTGGCAGTGAAACGGCCAGTTAGTTGACACGTACCACGTGCTTACTGACAGGAGATTATTTAAGAATGGATCCTAGTTATATTTTTGAGTAGGCATTCTCTTTATATAAGTTGAAGTAAATTTCATTTTATCCACCTTTGCAAAATATTGCAGATAGTGGATGGATTTTACTTTAAGTGATTTGATGAATTAACTTTAGTTTTAAGTATTTTTGGGATTTTTGGATTTTGAATGATCTTTGGATTTTTGTGGGCATTTGGGTGGAATTTGAAATACTTGGAGTTAACCCTCCGATTGAAATATGCATTCAACACGGCCATCATCATGGTGTTTATGGGGTTATTATATTTATGGATTAAACCTTGTTAAATCTGTCGAGATGTCGACATAGGATTGGGTTTCGTAGGCTTTGGACCTTCATTAGTGAATTCTCTTTATTATAGGCCTTGAAGGCCTAATATGAATGTATCAAAACAAATATAACAGTCACCACAACTATATATTTATTTGATGGTTTGAACCCAATCAACTCCTATTGATCCATATAGAAGGATCAAGTTCAAACTTAAATTCACTTATTAACCTGCGCAGCATCCCTAGATGTCACGTGTGCACCAATAACCAGCTCGCTAGAGCCCATGCAGGTGTTTAGGGGCAATTTTATAATTAAACCCTATCGATTCCTTCCTACCTACGTAGGAGGATCGGGTTTAAATTTATTGACCCACACAGCATCCCTAGACGTCACGTGTGTACCCATAATATGCTCTTCGGGGCCCATGCTTATGTTTGATTTTACTTACCCCTTTCGTGTACCTATGTGTATACAAACTACGATGCACGTGCAGGGGTATTTTGAAATATTACTGAATGCCTTCTATTCGCTTGCATGGATGTTGCAGATCTGGTGTGGTATTGCAGTAGCTTCTGGATTGAGTTATTTGCTACTTTGAATAGGTAGACAATCATGACTACTTGCTATTTTCTGTAAGGGCATTATAGTGCACTATTGAATCTCCTAATTTAACATATGGATTATTGCATTTGTCATAGTCCCTTGCATTTTGCTTATGGAGAACATATTGGATGTATAACGTGTCTTCTACAGCAGCTTGTGGGAGCTCTTATCTGCCACATTTCTCTTTTGTATTTACCCTGTAGATGACGTATTGAGTGCACAAGGGGTCTTTTATGATGATCCATAGATATTTATATTTGTTGCATATTATCTACCCTTGCTCATAAACAACTTTTTGTTTACACAACAAAGCTACTGCAACGACCAGTGGGTGTTTTAATTTGTTGTGCGTCTTCTATCTTTATCCGTGGCAGATTAGTGTATTTGCCTACGACTGAAAAATATTAACTGCATGAAAGTTGCATTCTTCTTGAATTATTCAAAGATGTCATTTCCTTCAGTTCTACACATGTTGAATTCCCCCTGCTTATAGGAGATAGGTACATCTTCTTGCATTATTCGCTGGCATTTTCATTTAGATGGGCATTAGGGTATCTAATGTTTACTAGAAGATTTATATTTTTTATTATGAGCATACTGATTGGAGTGTCATTGGCTTTGTTACACATCTCTTCCTTCTACTCATAAGCATGTTTATGTGTTCTTACAGAATCCCTCCTACTTGTAGTCTAAATATTGCATGCGTGGAAGATTCCCCTTGATGAATCATAAGGACTTCTTTACTTTATTGATGTGTTGTATTATGCTTGTAGATGGCATGCCACACCTATTCATATGCCTTTAAGTGCTTCAGTCATGGGTATATTACCACACACTATTGCTATCATCCGTGGATAATTCATTATATACAATGAAGTTCCTCTATTGCTTAATGTATCTGCTTGCAATGGTTCAAATGTTATAGCTTCATTAATCTTTATTGTCTTCTACGATCATCCACAAATATTCATAAGCTCTCTACCGCTTCTTATAAATGAACTGCTATATGTGTGATAGGTTCACATCCTCGCTTGTAGGTGCATTATTATGTCCACTACAAGTCCTCAACCTATGCTTGTACATGAATGGTTAATCATTACAAGATTCTTGTTGTCATTTACAAGCAGGTCATTGTGGATATTATAAGTCATTTATTCATTAAATCATTCATTAGCATTTGCATCTTTATATGATTATGAATTTATCGAATCAAAACTTGGTTGCCCACGGTTCATGCAAGTATGAGTATTATTGCATTCTATTCAAATCAAGTCTTTGCTCTCTCTTTTCATTCATGTTATGGTTCAAGCTCAAGGACACCGCGGCCATAAAATCTTCAACCCCGCCACGCCAAAGGCAGGTGTGTATGGGTCTTCAGTACATGTTGCAAGAAAAGCAGTTGTTTCCCCGCAGGTACAAATCCATGTAGGGGTACTTGAAATTATCCTGGCCATGCTAAGAAAAGCGTGTACCGGGCTTACCCGCCTCGCCATAGGTATCGCGCCAGATTCCCTTCCCACCATGCTAGAGAAAAATGTGTATGAGGGATTTGCCAGCTTGACATGAACATCGAGGACTGGATTTTGGGGTTTAAAGGTTTAAGAGTTTATACCTTCGTGAGGAGTGTTGGCGAGATGAGGGGGCACAAAAATGGAGATAACAATTTTTTTTATTTCTTTTCTTCTTCTTTTTTTATAAACATAAAAATAAAAATAATAACATTAATGATAATAATTGTATAATAGAAACTAATAACAATAATTAATATACTAAATATAATAAATATAATTCTCTCTCTCTCTCTCTCTCTCTCTCTCTCTCTGTAGCTTGCGACTATGGTGAGATCGGGCTCAGAGGTCTTGGATAGCTTGAGGAGGTTTGGCGTGGTTTCCTGGATGGAGGAGAAGAAGGTCGGCATAGTGAGGGCTTCGGCTATGAGAGAGGAGGAGGGGCTTGTGAACTGAGAGAGGTCGGCAAGGGGGAAGGGGGATGAGACTTTCGTTGAGAGCTACCATGTGTGGAATCGCAGAGAGAAAAACATAGAGAGTCATTTGGCTCTCGTTTAATTAACAAATGTAGAGGCGAATCGGAGTGAGTTACGCACACCGGAGATCATGGTAAAGCAACAATTCGATGCTACAAGGCATGGGGTATTGTGGATGCGGCTAGAGAAGAGATTTTGGTATGGGTAGATACAGAGATTTGATGCAGGTAATGATAGAAGTTCTCCTTTTTTATTTTCTTTTTGTCTTCTTCCTTTGGCTGCATCTTAGAGGTCAGCAATTGGGTTATCTCATATGATATATATACTTTACATATCAATCCTTTAGGATGTACTTTTTACTTAATTGTCATTTTAGCCTTATTTAGATACCTGCATAGTATATGTGTATTATTTATAATTTATTAAAACTTCAAAAGTCTAAAGAGAAATTTTCTCATAAGGAAGGCTACCTCTCAAATGGATACATCCATCAATATTGAACTGGGTCGCCAACACTTTCTTTGTATGAAATAAGCATAAGCAGATGTTCTTTGGAGTCAAATAATCACAGGGGATATATCTTCTCAAGTTTGAATAAAATGAATGAATTATTCTACTCACTAAGGATCAAAGCCTCTTCATTTAGTTTGGATAAGCATAAGTTTTTAAAAATATACTTTGCTCGATTAAAGAATTTTAAAGTAAATCTTGTAAATAACTAAAGAAAATAGGAATAAGATATTCCATGAAGATGTATTAAACATGAATTTAATCCAAATAAGCTCCCCAATTTTATTTCAACACATCTAATAAGGTTGGAAGCATATCCATCAGGCAACTTTAGGCTCTACACACATTCACAAATTGATTGCCTCTATTCTAAAACGAAGGTAAATGGGTATTTTGGCCTTAAAAGTCATCCATTTCCACCATCCCTCAACTCTAGATTTGTTCTTCTACACATATCTTTAAAGTCCATCCTTTCTTTCATATTGTCTTTTGATTTATCCTTGAAATTTATGACTGTGTTGAAGACATTATTGAAAATGTTCTTAAAGATGCATGCCATCTAAGTAATGTCTGACCAAGTTTATTCATTAATATGGAAATGATTAAAAAAATACTTTTTGGTCTAATTATGATTCATCCATGACCTAGCACTCTGTAATCAGCTAATGTCAGAAAGTTAATGATCAGGGGTATCAACATTACTCTTTCAAATATTTAATCACTAGATAGCCTTGGTAGAGGTTGTGCAAGCTCAACTTTATTTTTAGTGAAAACATCATTGTTCCACCTAAATGGAGGGTTAAAAGGTAAGAACATGTGGTGATAGTAGAACCAAGTGTTATTGCCTCCATGCTTCAAAGTAATTGACTCAGTAAATATCATGCAATATGGGCTTCAACCTTCCTTTTAATGTGGTGGGGACACTCTTAAGTATCCATGCATGTGCTTCAATGTGTTTCGAGAAAATTATAAATCATTCAAATATGTATCTTGAACAAATACACACTTTTCTTAGAGTGATGGGAATAAGAGCCATGTGTACAGTGTCACCTGACACCTATTATACACGCTTTTCTCAGTATAGAGGGAAAGCACAGCTCCCCAAAATTCCCCTAAATGGGGGAGATGACAAGAGGCTGCCTAATGTTTCAGTGAAATAGAGCACCTGGACTTAAACAAAATACATCGAACCAAACTTGTAATTACAAGAAACTGGACCTAAATTGATATTTTAAAAATAAAATGAAACCAAACATAAGTTGTAAGATCAAAGAAGTTAAATAAGCTTGAAATGGATAAAGCAACTCTCCATAAGTATGAAAACATAAGCTCCAAGAAGCAACAAGCATCTATAAAGGATATTTGTGGTAAACAAAGTGATTTGCCTAAGGGCCATGAATAAAAACTTATTATGCGTACAATGGCCTGCTTGTAGGTTAAAGTATTAATACTTGCAAGTAATGGTAGATAACCTATTATGTGTACAACTGCCTGCATGCAAATTAAAATGGAATATTCATGATGAACGTGGTACACCATCTATAAATAAAAGAAACAAACTTATAATGCATGCAAACACTAATATTCAGTGATGGTAATGGGAGAGCCATGTGTTGAAACTCGTTAAATATGAATTAGGTTGTTAGACCTAAGCTTATATCCCAGCGGCTAACCAAGAGGGGGATAAATTGGTAATTTAAAATTTTTCCCTCTTAAATTTTAAATCGATATAAAACCTTTTTAATGAAAAATTTTTAAACACAGAACAGTAAAGTAAAAAGCAGCAGAAAAATAAAAGACATAAGATTTATAGTGGTTCAGTCAAGCACGACCTACATCCATTCCCCGGAGGCACCCTCCGAGTATTTCACTAATACCACTAGTGTCTCTCCTTTTGCCCCCATAGCAAGACGGAGAAGCCTTCACAAAAAACTCTCTTCCACCACTACCCGATGCGGCAGAGAATTGTCGGTTGTTCACACTCTCCAAGTGTGGGAAGAGAACCCTTCATCCTTTCACACTCTCCAAGTGTCGGCAGAGAACCAGATCTCCTTGAAAGATCTTCTCAAGAGAAATTTAAAAGGATTAGAGAAAAGAGTGAAGTAATCACAATTCACAAAGTTGAGATCCTTACCTTCGAGTAACAAGTGAATCTGTCACGCTCCAGTAGTAAGATCTCTCCTTCAAACACTCTCTTTCACTCTCTCCTTCAATCTTTCTTCAGTTTGCACGAAGACCAATTGACAAAATGATTGCATGACAGTCTTATTTGGACCTTTTATATGAAAGACACGAAAAACCGTCCAAAAACTGCAATTATTCAAATATGTGCGTTATTGATCATCCTGTATGATCTCAATTCGCACGGACGAACAGTGTAACTACTGTTGTGTACGAACTAAAAGTAAATTGGTACGATTTCACTTCATACCTGATCATCATCTCGTACGAACTATGTTCGTCCGGTACGAACAGTTATTTCCATAGTTCATTTTTTTACAAAAACTAAATGACTCTTACATTTCCAGAATAGAGAAGATCGTCTTGGGACGAACTATAATTTTCGTTTGGATTAACTTATCCAGAGAGCATCATCCTGGGATGTACGTAAATATCATGTAAAGGACTTCGTCCAGAGTGCATTGTCCTGGGACAAACGTAATTATCGACGAGACGAAGGCATCCAGAGAGCATCGCCATGGGACGAACGTAAATATCGTGTAAATGAATACGTCCAGAGAGCATCATCCTGGGATGACCTGGGTAAATTATCTGGACGAACAGTATGAAGCATGAGTCCAGAGGACATCGTCCAGGGATGAATGGGACACTTCGTCTAGATGAACAATACAAAAGTGAGAATCTAGAGGACATCATCTAGGGATGAATGGGACACTTCGTCTGGACGATCAGGACTTAGAAAAATTTTCTCACTTTTTATTCGTTCTATTGCTCTCCGAGGGGTAAAACTGACCTGATCATCCCGTACGAACATGGTTCGTCCCGTACGATCAGTATAAGAAAATTTTGACTTTTTAAAGATCCCCCCCAGTATGTGTGTGTACTAGGTTGTTTATTTACAATTACACTCTCTCAAATTCAATAAAGTGAAAAATACATACTTCAATTTACAAACTATCTTATACTGCATTTGATTTGAAGTCTTCATTAGTCTGAAGTATGATTATCTTGAAATGTTAGTCCACACAAGAGAAAAAACAATTCTTCCAAAAAATATTAGGATAAAATAATAATTAGAACAATAATATTTGGAATCATCAAAACTATACAAGTTGCAAGAATGTAAAACTTGCAAAAACTAAGTAGCAACTCTCTTCACAATCGTCCCATTTTTTATGATGGAAAAACAATTATTGTTTGTATAATTTTTAAATTCTTAAGTATCTTTTAAACTCCCGCTGAAATACAAAATAGTAAAATAAGACAGGATAACTTTTATTAATATCATTGATAGAAGATCATACATTGAGCATAAATGATATCAATACACTGACATATGAAAAACACATAAAACACAAGACAACTAACACAAAAATATAACATAAAAACATAACTACTAACATCACATCACATAAAATTTAGTAGAGAAAATCATAAAAAGTACAGTCATCATTCAAATGGGCACTGATCTGGAGGAGGTTGCTAGTTGTAGAAGTTAAAATAGCTACTCATCATAGCCATATTCGAGCTTATACCATCCATTTGCTCTCTCATCCAATTCATATCCTGCTGGTACTATGCATCCTGCTGTTGTAGATGAGTTTTAATTTGATCAAAGCGTTGATCAAAATGAGTCTCAAGACGATCAAACCTATGAACCAAATCTTAAACATTTGGTTTAGCAGCAGGTGCAGGTGTAGCTCTTCTCCTTTCCTCCTTATAATCACTACTTATCACTTGTTGTTCTTTATTAAAAATTGCTTGGAAAGATCCATCATTGTAGTAGAGAGGCTCCTCTAGATTTTGAACTGGATGGACTAGGTCATATTTTTCTCCAAAATGTAGGTTACAAGATGTCCTAAGGCTATATTTTTCTTTGTTTTATGGGAGACATGGCCAAGCTTAGAAAATTCATAAATGTAATCAATGATCAATTGGGCTTCATCTATAGGTTGGCTAGTCATAATCAGATAAGTCACTGTGGAAAGAAGAGATGTGATATTTACTCGATCACCAGCTTTAGGAATAATGGAGGTGCGAAGAACATGTTGGATGATTTGGGCTTTTTGATTAATAGTGGCTACCTTAGGAAATGGTGTACTTCCCTACATCTTCTAATAACTTGATTTATTGTGGTCCAGTCAAAGTTGGTGGAAGAGGTCAAAGTATGAGCTCTAATCCCTTCAGTCCTTAAGTTCAGAAAAATTCCTAAGTCTTCTTTAGTGATCTCTACCTTCTTCTTAAAAACATAAGACCTAATCACAGATTGGTCAGAGTTAAAGAACATATTGGAAAGAAAGTAGTGGAAGGTCTCCTTGTTGTAGAGATGGATCAGAGTGAGAATAAGGCCAAACTTGGTGGAAGCAAAAAGGTGCATTACCTTGAAAGTGAGTTATTCTTGGAGGAGTCTAGAGGGAGTGATTTTGGCGGATGCAAACTTAGGAAAGGACTCCTCATTTGCTTTCGATAGGAAGTTTTCTCTTGAGTTTCTAGGGGGTCCCTTAGCAAGTACCTTTTGCCTTT
>NW_021390962.1:199050-208078 GCF_001605985.2 Dendrobium catenatum
GAAGAGCTAAACTTAGGATACCAAATTCCTAAGTTCTGAGTTCCCAACAGATACCTTAAAATCCTTTTCACTGCAGTCAAATGTGATTCTTTTGGATCTGATAGAAATCTAGCATATAAATAAACACTAAACATGATATCAGGTCGGCTAGCTGTCAAGTAAAGAAAATATCCAATTATCCCTCTAATTTTTTTTTTTATCAATAGATTTTCCTTTAGGGTCCTTATCCAACTGAACTGAGGAACTCATAGTTGTATTAACAGGTTTAGCATTATCTATTTCAGACTTTTTGAGGATGTCCTTAACATATCTTGACTGACTAAGAAATGCACCTTCCTCAATTTACTTATTGCTAAAGAATAGAAAGTAACTCAAATCTCCCATTATACTCATCTCAAATTCACTACTCATTATTTTAGAAAAATTATAACAAAGATTTTTATTTGAAGATCCAAAGATGATATCATCAACATAAATTTGTATAATGAGTATATCCTCTCCTAATTTTTTTTCAAAAAGAGAGTTGTGTCTAAACTTCCTTTTTCAAAAGATCTCTCAAGTAGGAAAGTGCTCAAACTCTCATACCAAGTCCTAGGTGCCTGTTTCAATCCATATAATGTATTTTTCAATTTGAAAATATGATTTGGGTATTTAGAATTTTCAAAGCCTAGAGGTTATTCTAAAAAAACATCCTCTTGAATAACCCCATTTAAAAAGGCACTTTTAACATCTATTTGATACAGTTTAAATCCTTTAAAATAGGCAAAGGCTAATAAAATCCTAATTGCTTCAGGTCTAGCTACAGGGGTAAAAGTCTCCTCAAAATCAATCTCTTTAATCTAATTATATCCCTTAGCTACTAATCTAGCCTTATTTCTAATGACTACTTCTGAGTCAATCATTTTATTTTTGAATACCCACTTAGTTCCAACTACACTTTGATCCTTTGGCCTTGCAGTTAATTCCCAAACTTCATTTCTTACAAATTGATTTAACTCTTCTTGCATAGCCAAACGTCAAAATTCATCCGAAAGTGCTTGATTAATATTTGTGGGTTCTATGGTTGAAATAAAGGCTGAATGATTGACTTCTTTATTCAGTCCATACCTTGTTCTAACACCCTCACTAGGTTCTCCTATAATCAATTTCTTTGGGTGATTTTTAGAATATCTCAAATCTTTAGGCACTGGGTTTTCTATCTCCAAATTTTCTTCCAAATTTATTTTATCAATCTTTTGGGAGTTAATCTCTATCTCATCCTCTTCAACAATTGGCTCTTCCAAACTTCCAGTTTCATCAAATACAATATGTGTTATCTCCTTAATTACCAAAGTTTTTTTATTGAATACTCTCTAAGATTTTCCAATATTTGAGTATCCTATAAAAATTTCTTCATCTTATTTTTGATCAAATTTTCCAAAGGCAGATTTTCCATTATTAGGAATGAACACCTTACATCCAAAGACATGCAAATGTGACAAATTTGGTGTTCTCCCTTTTAATAACTCATAGGGTGTTTTATTTAAGTTTGATCTCACATTCACCCTATACAGAACATAACATGATGTGCTAACTACCTCAGCCCAAAAATATTTAGGAAGTGAATATTCTGCCAATATAGCTCGAGAGGCTTTTATTAATATTCTGTTCTTCCTTTTGATTACCCCATTCTGCTGAGGGGTTCTAGGTGCAATAAAATTGTGATCAATTCCTTTCTCCATAATAAAATCCTCAAATTTTTTATTCTCAAATTCTCCTTCATGATCACTTTGAATAGTCATAATTTAACATTCTAGTTTTCTTTAAATCCAAGTCAAAATTTTTTTAAATTCCTCAAATGATTCACTCTTATGATAAAGAAATCTAACCCAAGTAAATCTAGAATAAACATCCACAATTACAAATTCGTATACCTTTTCTTCTAGACTTACAGTTCCAATTGGTCCAAAAGGATCTATATATAAAATCTCCAATGGTTTACTAGTTCTAAGATCCTTATTGGACTGAAAAGAGGACTTCACCTCTTTTCCTAATTGAAATGCATCACAAAGGTGATCCTTAGTGAAGTCTAGTTTTGATATACCTCTCACTAAGTTCTTTTGGGTATTTCTCCTAAGGTTTTTTATGCTAGAGTGATAAAGTATCCTATACCAAAGCCATGATTCATCAGAAATAGTTTTTAAACAAAAAGCAGTAGGAGTTTTAATGTAATTTAAGTTTAGCATATACACATTATTTACCCTTATACCATTCAAACATATTTTCCATTTAGGCTTAATATGCAGCTAATAGGAAAAAAATTTACATAGTATCCTTTATCACATAGCTGGCTAATACTTAACAAATTATACTTTAAGCCTTCTACAAGTAGAATGTATTCAATAAAAAAGTTTTTTAAGATTTCCAATCATACCTGACCCAACCACCTTCCTTGTGGTGTTATCTCCAAGTCTAACCTTGCCTCCACTCATGGCTTCCAGCGATATGAATTATGCAATATCTCCAGTCATATGCTTTGAGCATCCGCTGTCCAGGTACCATATGCTCTCACGAGACCTTGTGTGAGAGCGATCCTGCAAAATTATTAAACGTTAGACCTGGGAACCCAAACAAGTTTGGGTTCACCTTTTTGCAAGTTATAAACAGATGCATGTATAATATGTCTAAATTTATGCATCTTAGGTCTCCACACCAAATGAGTTTTCTTCTTCAATGTATAAGTGTGAGATATATGTCCAAACAATCCACAATTATTATATTTGACTCCCATAAATGGATTCCTAAGTCTTCTACTATTCTTCTGTCTATTCAGGGATTGTATAAATTTAGGATACAAAATAGGATTCATGAAATCTTCAAGTTTTGGAGGTATCCTATTATCCTCGAGAGCTTTTATCTTAAGTTTGTAAAATGAATTCATATCTTCCAAAATTTGATTAGTATAATTTTTTCGATACATCTTGCTCTCAAATTCATCCTTATTATTTTTTATTTCTTTTTAAAGTTTTGCATAGGATGATTTTAAATTTTCATGGTTCTTATTCAATTCATCAAACTCATCAAGTAATTTTATATGGTTGTTATCAATTAAAGCATGATTTTTCCTAGGGATTTATTATTCTCTTTGAAGGTCTTGTAATTCTAGGTTCAAACTAGCATGCAATTTCCTTAATTTTCTATATGCAACATGTATGCATTCTGAGACTTCTAAAAGTTCATTGTAAGTCAAGTCACATACCTCTTTTTGATCTGACTGATTAACATTATAAGCCATTAAGCACAGATTGGTGACTTCCTCTTCCTTTTTAGTCTCAAATGAATCTGAAGCTGAGTCCGCCTAGAAAGTTCTTTGGAATTTCTTTTTGCCTTTTTTCACTATTAGTTTCTCCTCTACCTTCTCCTTGCTATAAGTGGCTTTGAGTTTTGGGCAATCTGACTTAATATGTTCAGGTTTCCTACACTCATAGCAAATAATATCATTTGAAACCTTGACATTTTTATTAAATTTACCTCAATTCCATTGCTGGCATGTCTTTTGCTTCCTCTTCAGAAAGCTTCTGAATTGTCTAGTCATTAGAGCAATGTCATCTTCATTCACAGGTTGTGAGATATCACTCTCTGACTCCTCCACTTTTAGTGCAATGTTCTTCTCCCTTCGTGGTTCACCTACATTAATCTTTTTTTGACTCACCCCTTGCTCGTAAGCAAATAGTAATCTAAGAAGATTATCAATAGAGTAAATGTTTAAATCTTTAGACTCTATAATCACAGTTATTTTAGCATCATAAGAAGTAGGTAAGCAATGAAGTATTTTATTAACCATTTCTACATTCGTTAATTACCTACCTAATGCATGTAAAGAGGTGACAATTTGTGTGAATCTTGTGTACATGTCAAAAATGGATTCATTAGGTTTTATGCGAAACAGTTCATAGTCATGCAACAAGATATTAAGTCTGAATTATTTAACTTCATTAGTCCTCTCTTAAGTTATACAAAGTCTATCCCATATATCTTTTCCACTCTTGCAAGTAGAAACCCGCATGTAATCTTTGGATTTAAGAGCACAAAAGAAATTATTTAGACATTTGGCATTAAGTTGTGCTAAGTTATGTTCTTCAACCGTCCAGTCCGTAAAAGGTGTTTCAACTCTAACTCTGTCAACTAATCTAGTTAGTTTTATATACCCTTCCTGAACTAAAATCTACATACGATAATCAAGTGACTGTAAAAATATAGACTTCCAAAAATCAAAAGGAATATTATCGAACAATGGAGGTCTTATTATAGAGTAACCCGTAGGTGTGTTTCGGTTTCCAAATGTAGCCATGGTCGTTAATCAAAAAGTAGTCTAAACTTATGATATGGAAAACAAAGCTCTGATACCACTTGTTGAAACTCATTAAATATGAATTAGGTTGTTAGACCTAAGCTTATATCCCAGCGGCTAACCATGAGGGGGGTGAATTGGTAATTTAAAATTTTTCTCTCTTAAAATTTAAATCGATATTAAACCTTTTTAATGAAAATTTTTTAAAATGATTTTTTAACCACAGATTAAACACAGAACAGTAAAGTAAAAAGCAGCAAAAAATTAAAAGACACAAGATTTATAATGGTTCGGTCAAACACGATCGACTTCTACTCTTTGGAGGCACCCTCCGAGTATTGCACTAATACCATTAGTGTCTCTCCTTTTGCCCCCACAGCAAGGCAAAGAAGCCTTCATAAAAAACTCTCTTCCACCACTACCTGGTGCGGCAGAGAACTGTCGGCTGCTCACACTCTCCAAGTGTGGGCAGAGAACCCTTTGTCCTTTCATATTCTCCAAGTGTGGGCAGAGAACCCTTCATCCTTTCACACTCTCTAAGTGTGGGTAGAGAACCCTTCATCCTTTCACACTCTCCAAGTATCGGAAGAGAACCGAATCTCCTTGAAAGATCTTCTCAAGAGAAATCTAAAAGGACAAGAGAAAAAAGTGAAGTAATCACAATTCACAAAGTTAAGATCCTTACCTTCGAGTAACATGTGAATCCTTCACGCTCCAGTAGTAAGATCTCTCCTTCAAACACTCTCTTTCACTCTCTCCTTCAATCTCCCTTCAGTTTACATGAAGACCAATTGACAAAAAAATTGCAAGACAGTCTTTTTTGGACCTTTTATATGAAAGACACAAAAAACCTTCCTAAAATTGCAATTATTCAAATATGTGCATTATTGATCGTCCTGTATGATCTCAATTTGTACGAATAAACAGTGTAACTACTGCTATACCTAATCATCATCCCGTACGAACTGTGTTCATTCGGTACGAATGGTTATTTCCATAGTTTGTTTTTTACAAAAACAAAATTACTCTTACGTTTCTAGAACAGAAAAGATCATCCTGGGACAAACTATAATTTTTGTCTGGATGAACTTATCCAGAGAGCATCATCCTGGGACATATGTAAATATTATGCAAACGATTGTGTTCAGAGCGCATCATCCTGGGACGAATGTAATTATCGTCGGGATAAAGGTATCCAGAGAGCATTGTCCTGGGATGCACATAAATATTGTGCAAACAAATGTGTCCAGAGAGCATCATTTTGGGACGACCTGGGTAAATCGTCTGGACGAACAATATGAAGCATGAGTCCAGGACATCATCTAGGAATGAATGGGACACTTCGTCTGGACGAACAGTACAAAAGTGAGAATCCAGAGGACATCGTCTAGGGACGAATGGGACACTTCGTCTGGACGATCAGGGCTTAGAAAAATTTTCTCATTTTCTGTTCGTTCCATTACTCTCTGAGGGGTAAAACTGACCTGACCATCCCATACGAATATTGTTCGTCCCGTACAATCAGTATAAGAAAATTTTGACTTTTTAAAGATCTCCCCCAGTGTGTGTGTTTGCTAGGTTGTTTAATTACAATTACACTCTCTCGGACTCAATAAAGTGAAAAATACAGACTTCAATTTACAAACTGTCTTATGCTGCATTTGATTTGAAGTCTTCATTAGTCTGGAGTACGATTATACTGAAATGTTAGTCCACACAAGAGCAAAAACAATTCTTTCAAAAAATGTTAGGATAAAATAATAATTAGAACAATAATATTTGGAATCAATAAAACTATACAAGTTGTAAGAATGTAAAACATGCAAAAGCTAAATAGCAACTCTCTTAACACCGTGAATATTGTAGTCTTTCTATGTTGAATATTAGCTAGCTTGTTCAACATCTGTTGGCTTGCAACCATTAGCCATCTTATACAGCATGAGCTGGCTTGCAAATGAATACAACATTTCACCTGCAAGCTGCAATAGCATATAAACTATGAATGTAGGTTCCCTACAAATATAGTTAAGAGAACTACAATACATGTGACACAATACCTATAACTGGAGGATGACATACTAGTGATACACACGAGCTTCTACAAACTACTATAGGAGACTCTTTCTCTACAAGCAAATGTAGAAGAACAATTATAGGTGCAAACATTGGCGACCAGCATTAATGTATATATTACAAGGACAAGGAGTCATTCACAAACAAGTAGAAGTTGATATATGAATGAATACAGCTCACCTAGTAATTAGCATTAGTTTGCAAATGAGTACACTAACTCATCTATAGATAATGAAGCTTTACAAATATATGCAATGCGATATGCAATGAATACGAACACCTGCTGGGAATGATAGAGAATTTTCCATATGCATAATAGCATATCTACATCTGATAATTAATAATAAGTAGTGAATGCTATGGCATTCCTATAGTAACCTACCATTCATAGTTAGAAGAGTACACAAATTCCCTTGCAAGTAAGGGTGGTGAATATGCAACAAAGATAATTATTGTATATTATCAAAATTATGGACCAAATATATTTATAAACCTAATCTTCATACATTCTAAAATTTTCTTCATCAACTATGTTGCAACTTATTAATGGACTGCTTTGACTGTCAAAATGCTGCTCGTACTCACCATGTGAAGTCTAACACCAATATTTTGACAAGAATCCTCTGTGATATAGATCAACAGTAACATATTCTTATGTGAGGCATGGTTGATTTTTGTGCTTTAAATAAGGACAATGAAATATCCCATCTGATATAAAGGAATGTAGTTAATATATCACATTGATGAAAAAATTCACTTCATTGATGAATTCATCTATTAATGTCTTGCATCCATGAAATAATCAATTATACATCAAATATATTTGATTTTAAATATCTATATCATATGTGAGCTATAAAGTCCTACATGCAAATATTGGGTTACAATTATGGTCGAATATCAATAAAACAAAAGAAATTTACTAAGGGGTTTAAATCAGTGACATAGAATGAGCCCATAATTGTATGCAGACTCCATATTAAAGAAGATGAGATAGCAAACATGTAAAAGATTCTTTATTAATATTTTGTTCAGCCTTTCTGATAGGAGAACAATGAGTTATTTATGAATGGCTTAAACAAAAAAGTATAGAAAATGTAAGTACATGAACTATGAAATGGTGCTAAATTGGGATGTTGATAGGTGAAATGAAAAGGCAATTCAGATTAACTAATTTGACTAAGTTTGATAACCCAAGTTTCTCCTCAAAATTTTTTATAAGCTTCTTGTCTATGTAAATAATCATTATAAATTAGTACAGCATCACAAATTATTTCTTTGAAGAAGGCTTGAAATGTGTTAGTTCCTTTTAGGGATTATTTTTTCCAAATATGATGATGTCCTACCAAGTGATAATCAATTCAGTATTTCTTATGTTTTTACTTTATGGGGGTTATTGAAAAACTACTTTCCACTAAGCTCATAAGCATTTTTTGAAAGTAAAACATTTTAATTGTACGTCAACATGATGAACTTTCAGATATATTTGAAAACTTGAATATATTTTTAAATGAAAATTTAAATAGATTTGCAAATCAAAAAGATTTACCAATGGAAACATACCTATTTCTTCTGATTGGCTAGTAGAGATAATCTATGGATGAATTGCAACGTGAATAGAATCTAATCCATCAGTGAACGAAAAATGGCAATGATCAAACTAAGGGGCAGAATGGGGCTATTGACCTTGATTTTGTCAAACCTTTGGTCAAGGGGATTGACCTAGTCAAATTGACCAGACTAGGCACCGAGACCCATCCCAGTCAGTTCAATTGGTTAAACTGAGTTTGCTGAGCATCACAAACTAAGGGCCATGGATCAACCTGGTTGACAAGGTCAACCTAGGTTGACCAGGTCAACCTAGGTTGACCTAGATTGACCATAATTCCCTTCTACTTGATTTCAAATCTACTTAGAGCCTTCTTGGCTCAATTTATCTTCACCCTTGGACTCATAAGATCAGACCAACTTTGTTGAGCTTAGACCTAAGTCTTGGGTCAACTTGGTTGACTAGGTCAACCCAAATTTGACCCATTAAGCCTGAATGAGCCCAAATTGGTTTCAAATCAATTCAAACCCTCATTAGGCTCAAACCCACATGCCCTTAAACCTATTTGATTAGGTTGACCAGGTCAACCATTGACGTGGTCAACCCAAGTATTAAATAGGTCAAAATGACCTATTTAAGCCCAATTAAAGCCCATTCAATGGAATTAATGCCTCCCTAATGATTCTAAATTCAAAACCACAGCCTAATAACTCCTAATTCCCTCCTAATTTATGGTAGATTCGATCTTGACCGTTCATGATAGGTCTTGGCCTATAAATAGTGAAAATTAGGGTTTATTTAGGGACCTTTTCCTCTAGCTCTCTCTCCAAGATCTCCCAGGCTGAGATTTTTTGTGTGCGAGCTCCTCTCATGTTCCCCCACGCTTTGAAAGTTGAGCCCCGTCGGCCAAGGCCGCCGCCGGCGAGATCTCTGATGATCCGAGCCTATTTTCCTTCCAAAGCTCCTATATGATGATCCAAGGCGAATCGAGGCTTATGTTTAACTAGGAAAACTTACAAGGACAGTCTACAAGCTCCATCGTTCCAAAGATTTGAAGATCCAATGGTGAAATTCTC
>NW_021390963.1:0-268 GCF_001605985.2 Dendrobium catenatum
TATATATATATATATATATATATGTTAATTATGCATGTTAATGCCACAGGAGTTCTTCTAATGGCTCAATTTAGAAAGAAAAAAATATTAGAAAATACTGTTGAGCAGACTACATTTATACAAACTATAAATAGCTATCAGCTTCCTTCTCTTATCCTAGTCTGATTAAGGAATAAAAGGGGGAAAAAATAATGGCGATCCCCCGAGCAACTATGGACCTATAAAATTAGTTGTACTGATGGAATATCTTCACCTGGAGGGGGCATCA
>NW_021390964.1:0-317 GCF_001605985.2 Dendrobium catenatum
CAATAGATGTTATCTAATGTATGCAAAAAAAAAAAAATTTCATTTTATCCATATAAATATTTTTCTTCAATTTCACCTAAACCATAGGTCTATAACAAAATAAATAGCTTTGTTTGGTAAGGTTGTAATGATGCATTATGTTGTTTGAATTGAAATAGAGTCACTGCCACTTAGTGTGAGAATAGTTAGAGACTTAAAAGCTAAATTGTATAAACCTAAAATTTGATAGATTGTGGAAATATGTACCAATGCAATTACATAGATTATGGGTAATATGTGCCAATGTGTTGAGCAGCGAAGAAATCATCGATAGCCAA
>NW_021390965.1:0-302 GCF_001605985.2 Dendrobium catenatum
TTAGTCATCCAAAAGTGGTGGCCTTATTTGTTGGGTCAATATTTCATTGGCAGGACGGATCAGCGGAGTCTGAAGTACCTGTTGGAGCAGAGGATTATGACAGAGCACCAGAAATTGTTGTCAAAGTTATTGGGATATGAATTTGAAATCCAGTACATGTTGGGGATAAAGAACAAGGTGGCAGATGCCTTGTCCAGATGTATCGAGGAATTCCAGAAGGTGATCGTGTCGATACCTTCGATATTGGATTGGTGGGCCATTAAGGAGGAGAGTGCCCAGGACGAGGAGCTGAGGAGGATTAG
>NW_021390966.1:0-207 GCF_001605985.2 Dendrobium catenatum
ACTTGTTTCATAGCATGAACATGATCCTCTTAATCATTCAAAAATCTTGAAAAATCCATATGTTTATTTCTAGGATTTTATTCAAAATTTTCTATTTGTTCTACTGTAATCTCTATCGATAACATAGATCACACTAAGTTTTAAGTTTGTGAAAGAAAAAAATAGCTAAAGGAAGTTCATAGAAATATGAAATAATCATTGACAATA
>NW_021390967.1:0-241 GCF_001605985.2 Dendrobium catenatum
TCATGTAGCCGACCCCACATAATGGGATAAAGACTTTATGTTGTTGTTGTTGTTGTAGGCAAGGCTTTTAAAATCGGACCGGTCAATGAACCGGAAGGAGGGGTTAGTGGTTTAATGGTTCAACCGGGGTCGAACCGAATGATGTAATAAATAATAAAATTAATATAGTTATATGATGATCTAACCTTAAACTTAAACACAAATTCATCATATCATATAAATCAAATATCTAAATTAAAAA
>NW_021390968.1:0-726 GCF_001605985.2 Dendrobium catenatum
ATATAAAGTTGGAGAAAATTAACATCCAATAATATTTGTAATCATCAAAACACAAGGTTAGACTCATGGATTAGAATAATTTTAACCTTTTATTAATGATGATAAATATTATTGGAGGGAATTAAAAAATTAAATTTAATTTCATTTTAAGCTCTCCCCTTACAAAGTGATTCCTTTAAAAATAAGGAGAACATTTGATAAATATTATTTCCCTGCTTGTGCATGATCACATACAGATAAATCATAATAAAGGGGTAATCTTATAACCATCACATCAATTCATAGATACATGAAAATAACACATTAATAAATATTCACATCAATCAATTGATTATAACCAGGACGTAATAATAATTATAAAAAAATCCAGCACAAAAGTAACAGAAAAAGAAAACACTGGCCTATCTTAAAAAATAGAGTTGGTTGACTTAACAAATAATCTAAAATGTGTGTGTCAGGCTATGTGGCTTGGATGTTTCATCAGGGTGTGTGGTTTAGATGTGTCCTATGTTGGGTAATTGGTTAAATTTACTTAGTGTTTCAATTTATTAAGGGTCAAAAGGGATTTAATTTGAATTTAAGTATTAATGGTTTAGTAATAATTTTAAGATATAATTTTAAGTGATGATTTATTACTACCACTATTTACACTAGGGCCATGAAGTTTATTTCATCTTTTTATTTGGCTAAGTTAATAACCTCGTAGGCATTGGTTACTAGTAGTAA
>NW_021390969.1:0-432 GCF_001605985.2 Dendrobium catenatum
AGTGAAATTGATGTGGCTCAAGTCATTCAATCAAAGTAACATGCTTACAATGACTAAATGAGGAACATGGAAATATGCCTATAACTAGAAGTGTAGGGTTTTCCTACAAATATTTCAAAGCCTTCTTTTCAAATAAGATTTAAATATCAATGAATAATGATTGTCGAGAAGCCACTTTCAAGGATAATAGATCTATAAACGCATGCATGAATGAAGATTCAAAGTTGATTTGAGAAGCATAAGATAATCATAAGTTTCATACAGACGAAGTCACATGGCTCTAAGTAAACACACTACTCTTTGCAAATATCAAAAGCTAGTGTACAAGAGATATATCAACCCTTGCAATCACTGATAATAAACAAGTTGCATAAGTAATGAGTCATTTATGAACGTAGATATACCCACAGTAGGTTATCTATGAAAAGATGC
>NW_021390970.1:0-228 GCF_001605985.2 Dendrobium catenatum
CGTAGAATCCATATCAATATCGGTGCCGGTATCTATAAATCAATCAAGTCGATAATATCAATCGGAAAAGCAATACGATAAATCAATTGTAGCAAGTCAATACAATGCAAAATCAATAGTATCAATGATTAATGATAAATCAATAAATCCGTTCAAGAATAAATCAATTCAATAAATCCATCAATATCAACAAATCAATAAATCAATGCATATCAAGAAATCCATACG
>NW_021390971.1:0-317 GCF_001605985.2 Dendrobium catenatum
TTGGGCCTTCAGCAGAACGTCGGGCATTGAGCAGAACGTTGGGCCTTCAGCAGAATGTCGGGACTTGAGCAGAACGTTGGACCTTCAACAGAATGTCGGGAATTGAGCAGAATGTCGGGCCTGAACGTCGGGCCTTGAGGTGGTGGTGCAACGAAGCTCCGGCGGTGGTCCGGCAAGGCTTCGACGGTGGTTCGGCGATGTTCCGGCGGTGGTCCGGCGATGTTTCGGCGGTGGTCAAGGACGAGCTTCTTCCTTCTCTTCTCTTCTTGCTTGGGTCCCGCCTTTCAAGAGAAATGAGGGGTCTATTTATAGATTTT
>NW_021390972.1:0-300 GCF_001605985.2 Dendrobium catenatum
ACCCCTAAAGGGTATTTTGGTAAAAAAGGTCGATCTGATCAAAAAGACTTGACTAGGGCCAGGGCTTGAGTTTAGTGCACTCCTAATGGTGATTAGGATACATTGGAAAAGGTTCTAGGATTTGAATTGAAAAGAGCATGTCGAAGTCTTTGAAAAACTCCAAAATTGCCTTTAAAGGGCATTTTGGTCATTTTTGAGCTCATGCTCACTGGGGGCTGAGTTGAGTCCAAAAAGATTCAGTTTATTGATAAACATATCAGAATTAATGATCTAGAAGTGACTAGGGGCTTTGGTGAAGGC
>NW_021390973.1:0-227 GCF_001605985.2 Dendrobium catenatum
CCCTTTGCCTAGAGATTTGAGATTTTCTAAAAACCACCCAAGAGAATTGATTATTGGTGAACCTAGTGAGGGTGTTAGAACTAGGCGTGGATTAAACAAGGAAGTCAATCATTCAGCCTTTATTTCAACAATAAAACCCAATAATATTGATCAAGCACTTTTTGATGAATTTTGGATTTTGGCCATGCAGGAAGAATTGAATCAATTTGTAAGAAATAAAGTTTGGG
>NW_021390974.1:0-356 GCF_001605985.2 Dendrobium catenatum
TTTAAATAATAACAAGTAATAACAAATTAAATTCATTGTTATAGACTCTAAGAATATCAAATCTCATAAAAGCATTATCTAACACTCTTAAATTTTAAAATCATAAATTAAAAATATATGGTTACAAAAGTTTATCGCTAATCCACTCGAACTCTAATACATTGGTTGAAAATAAATTTAAAAATCTTAATGAGCTGGATTTTTATGCTCATCCCATTAAAAAAAAATGGTCGATAGTTTTCAAGATTTAGGCTTCGATTGAGGCAGCTTTCTTATCACTTTGCTTTTCAAACCACAATCACAATTTCTATTTGGTCAATATTTTTTCATTACTTTCAAAAAAAAAAAAAAAAAAA
>NW_021390975.1:0-289 GCF_001605985.2 Dendrobium catenatum
AAGGTTATTCTCCACATTCTCGTGAAATTAATGGTGTAAAAACTGAAGTTGTTTTTACTGAATGGACTTTCGATGAACGAGATTTAGCTCAATTGAATGCAAAATGTTTGAACTATTTTTTTTTGTGCTTTAAAATTTGAGGATTACATGTGTGTCTCCACTTGCAAAACTGGTAAAGAAATTTGGGACAAATTGTGTATCACCTATGAAGGCACTAATGAAGTGAAACAATCCCGTTTGAATTTTCTCTTACATGACTACGAACTTTTTCGTATGAAACCTCATGAAT
>NW_021390976.1:0-213 GCF_001605985.2 Dendrobium catenatum
GTTTCGAAACTTGGTTTGACATACACAAAGATAGATTTTTGTGTCAATGGATGCATGCTATACTTTAAAGAAGATATTGCAGAAACTGTATGCCGTCATTGCAATGCACCAAGATTTAAACCCAAATTTAGAAATAGAAGAAAGCAGAAGGATGTGTCTGTTAGTAAGATGTTCTAGTTTTTGTTTTTATGTTAAATGATTTATTCTTTCTTA
>NW_021390977.1:0-310 GCF_001605985.2 Dendrobium catenatum
GCATTATGAATCTTAGGTATTAATTACACTAAATTTGTACTTCATTTGGTCAGAAACTAATCAAAACAAAAATCAGGCTCCTTAAGAGGCCTAAAATTTCAAAAAATGTAATAAATCAAAATTAAATCCAAAGAATACAAATAATCTATCAAAATGCTCCTAATTTAATACTAAATCTAGTAAAATTAAAATCTCCATCACCAAACCTTAAATTTGGACTTAATTTAATAATTAGAAAAATTAAATAATTAATTTAAAATAAATAATTAAAATTTTATTAAAAATACAAAATAAATTTTAAACTCTTTAA
>NW_021390978.1:0-369 GCF_001605985.2 Dendrobium catenatum
AGGTGGGAGAGCCCTATACACGCTCTTGTAGCGTGGTGGGGAGTCACTGTTGTTCTGGTACGTCACTGCTGTTCTGTTGTACGGGTACTGCTGAAGGCCCCATACACGCTCTTGTAGCGTGGTGGGATGAAAATTTGTACGGCCGCGGTGTCCGAGGACACCTACCATACACGCTCGAGTAGCGTGGTGGGAAGGCTCAACTCCCCTATTTTCCCCCAAACGGGGGATATGTCGGGGTGCTGCCGAAATTTTCACTGAAATGTACAAAGAATTGAACAATTTGAAGACCTTCTTGGGCAACAATATAGAGGATCTGTACTCGAACAAAAATACACAAAACTTGAACTAAAATGAGCAGAGGACCTATAC
>NW_021390979.1:0-310 GCF_001605985.2 Dendrobium catenatum
CTCTCTGTAAAATTTTCGTCCAGACGAAATTAAATATAGTACAGGACGATCTGGTCTTTGTAAGATTTTCGACTAGACGAAATTAAATTATCGTACATGACGATTTGCTCTCTGTAAAATTTTCGTCCAGACGAAATTAAATATCGTACAGGATGATCTGTTCTCTGTAAGATTTTCGTCCAGACGAAATTAAATTATCGTACATGACGATATGTTCTCTGTAAAATTTTCGTCCAGACGAAATTAATTATCGTCCAGGACGATCGGTTCTCGGTAAAAATTTCATCCAGACGAATAAGATTTTCGTCCA
>NW_021390980.1:0-298 GCF_001605985.2 Dendrobium catenatum
AATAATTAATAAATCAGGTATTAAAAAAAAGACAATTTATCATAATTTATTAATTGAGAGCTACCAACTAAGAGTTTTTGAATTTAAATATTTCATATTTTTTAATCTCTAAAATTTTTAAATTTAAACCAAATAATTTTTCTTCTTAATTTTTGAAAAATAAAGCTGTTATATTTGTAATATTTGTTGAACGAAGATTATTATTTTTTAACTAGCACAACTATTCGGATTTTTAAGTAAAGCGTTCTACAATATAAGTTTTTGAATATATTTATTGAGGACTTAAACATCATGGCGG
>NW_021390981.1:0-899 GCF_001605985.2 Dendrobium catenatum
GATATTTTCAAACATCGGGGTGGCTCTTCAAGAAGTACTATGCCAGATGAGTGTCAAATTCAAAGTCAATAAAAGTCTTCAAATTTCCTAGATTAAAAAAATTTCTTAATTCAAAATCAAACTTCAAATTCAAACACATTCAAATCCAAAACCAAATCAATTCAAATTTAAAACTTTCAAATCTCAAATTCCAAATTCCAAATCTGATCCACTGTATAGAGCAAGTTTCCTCTACATACGATCATCCAGACTCGGTCCTCTGTGTGAAGCAAGTTTCCTTCACCTACGATCATTCCAGATCTGATCCACTGTGTAGAGCAAGTTTCCTCTACATACGATCATCCAGACTCGGTCCTCTGTGTGAAGCAAGTTTCCTTCACATACGATCATTCCAGATCTGATCCGTTGTGTAGAGCAAGTTTCCTCTACATACGATCATCCAAACCCGATCCTCTGTATAGAGCAAGTTTCCTCTACGCATGATCATTCCAGATTCGATCCTCTATGTAGAGCAAGTTTCCCTTACACATGATCATTCTAGTCTGATCCTCTATATGGAGCAAGTTTCCTCCAAATATGATCATTCCAGATCTGATCCTCAATATAGAGCAAGTTTCCTCTATATACGATAGTTCAAACCCGATCTTTTATGTAATGCAAGTTTCCTTTACATATGATCAATCCTTACCCGATCATCCGTAGAGAAAGTTTCCTCTACCAATGATCATTCCAGACCTGATTTTATATAGAGCAAGTTTTCCTCTATATCTAATCTTTCAAATGTGATCTTTTATGTAAAACAAGTTTCCTTTACATATGATCAATCCAGACCCGATCATCCATAGAGCAAGTTTCCTCTACTAATGATCATTCAAACCTGATCCTCTATATGGAGCAAG
>NW_021390982.1:0-349 GCF_001605985.2 Dendrobium catenatum
AATTTCAAGCATACTTGATTTGGAAGTTGTCAACTAGTATGCATTGCATTAGATACGAACTAAAAGAGTCAAAAATCTTAATTGCATCAGTTTAGCATTTTAGCACCCAACATAAGTTAAAGGGGCCAACTAGGAAAATTTTTAGATGTCGGCCCCAACTCTCCAAAACTTTAATTACAACATCCCTACCACTCTTTCATAAAAGACCGGATTCATATATTTTAAATCGATTAGGTGGTTAGCTGGCTCCCCAATCTAGGCCGGGGTAAGACCAGGTTCTGTACTGCATTAGTTAGGTTCGGACGACTGTGTTCCAGCGTCCAAATTAGATTTAGGATCCGGGGCAGAT
>NW_021390983.1:0-230 GCF_001605985.2 Dendrobium catenatum
AGCGTCTCGGAAATACGAACCCGACGACACCAAATTCGACTCAATCCGAGCCCAAATGAGCCCAAATCAAGAACCCGAAGCGCTATTGGAAGGTTCAAACCACAATTTGAGTTACCAAACGATTTCTAAACATTACGTGCTTGTAGTGGAATCGAGCGGATCGACGAGACAAATCCAACGAGCCCAAGATCGTCGAATTCCGACATCATTAAGGTCTTTAAATGTCTAAA
>NW_021390984.1:0-205 GCF_001605985.2 Dendrobium catenatum
ATGAAATTCATTTGATATTTTAATCTTGAAAGTGATTTAAATAAGGTATGCAAATAAAATCAAAACATTAGTGTTGACCTCATTATTCGAGGTCAATTTCCCCGAAATCGATTCTAGCACCTAGGTATTCGTAATCTAGTGTAGACGTCACCCCCATAGGATTTCTCATAGGTGGATACCCATTGACGTAGCGTCGACTAAAACC
>NW_021390985.1:0-306 GCF_001605985.2 Dendrobium catenatum
ACTCTCAAAAGCACGAAGCCTACAAAACCCGATCCTCCGTCGACAGCCCGACAGAGTTGACAAGGTTCAATCCATAAAGATAAATGACCCCAAACACCCCGATGATGGCCGTGTTGAATGCAGATCTCAACCGGAGGGGTTCCCAAATATTTTCAAATGTCACACAAATATCCAAATGTCTTCCAAACTCCACCCACAATGCCAAAATCTAATAAATTCCAAAGTCCAGATATTTAAAAAATGAAATTATCTATCACAACACTTAAAACAAAGCCCATTCCCCCTCCGCAACAGTCTGCCGGGGTG
>NW_021390986.1:0-1900 GCF_001605985.2 Dendrobium catenatum
TTCGACGTCAATCCCCGCATCGATCACACCGTAGAAGAATACGTGGAGCACATCTTGGACACCCTAGTTGAGGCTATTGAAGAGCAACTTGAGATCGTCAAGTGGAGGATTGCAACCGATCCTTGATGAAGGTTTTCTAATCTGCCTCTTCTCGTATTTCTTAAAGTCGAATCCTTTCTTTTTTATTTGATTGTAGTCATGAAGGTCGTGTTTTCCCGATTCTGCTAAGCTTAGTAAATGTAGGGATGTGAGTGCATTCAGTTGTTTTTAATCTTATTGTTATACTAGGGAATTTATTTGAAAGCTACTACCTATGCATGATGTTATTTTCCTACGTTATTTTGATGATTCAAATATCTTGATATGCAACTTAGCCTAAACGACCGTGACCGCTCTTACGTTTTGATTCTTCGTTTTATTTGCTAATAGGTCTATTTGTCATTTCTCTAATCAATAAGTTGTGCAAGCTCTTAATAAATTCATTGCAAGCATCGTAGTCCTACATCAGCTCTTGCAATGAAACGTGTTTCCTCAAAGAATATCCTTTTTATAACTTCGCCTCTTTTATATTATTTCTATCGTTCCTCTCCCCCTAAATGTTGTCACAATAAAGATATTACAGTGGATTCAACGGGATGGCATTTGCAACTGCAAGTCCAACAACTATTCTCAACATGATATCCTATTTCTCAATCCCTCTCTATACCTCACACCCTTATTACCACTTTGATTTTCACCCCCACAACATCTCCAATTTGCCCACACACATACACCCTCGTTATCACCTCAAATCACTATTCGTCTTCTTCCCCACATTCTACCATACATGTACTCCTATAACTCTGACCCAAATTAGTAATATGATTCTTAGTCTTCCTTTAGCATAGCCTCCATTAAGTGTGGCACCTGAAGTAACATCGGCCATGTAAAACAAATAAAAGATAATACAAGGCGCTTACATGTTCTACATTATGCATACATGTGTTCTTGGAAATACAAATTTTCCTATATTTTAATGCAATTTTTAAAAAACTATATAATTCAATGTTAGAAAAGAAAATATTCCACATCAACAACTTCCAGCTCTCCAAGGGTATTGAGAGTATGAATAGTTGTATAAGGTATCCATCATAAAGCTTCACTAAAATAAGTTCACATTGTCCAAAATAACATTATACTAACACTCATTATTAATTAAAAACTTTTTCAAAGTGAAAAAGAGAGTGATTGATCTCAGTTACTTGGTCTTAACCGTAAATAGTTACAGCAATTCACAATAATGTTCATCAGTCTAATACCAGTGCACAACTCATCTTGATATGTTGGTTGGAAGCTTTGGCTATCAACTAATAGTTCTTGGGTTCGAAGATTGCATATGTAATGTGTGTGTGAGTTTTACTTAATTGACCTAAATGTCCAAAAAAAAAAACTAATACCAGTCATATCAACTACTTTCAGCTTCCAAAAGGATATGATGAATAGGTGCATAAGATACTCATGATAAAGCTAACTGATATAAGTTCAGATTGTACAAAATATCATTGTATGTATATTGTTGATTAAAAAACTCTAAAAAGCTACCATAAAATATTATAAGGCTTCCACAAAAGATTAAAAAACTTCCACAGAAGGCATAAAGGAGTAACTGAACTTATCAATTTAGTCTTAAATGTAATTAGTAACAATATTTAACAATGACATCTATCATAGTTCAGTACCAGTCCAGTTTGTTTGTGGCAAATAAGATGTTCTTCAGTGGTCCACTCTCTTCAATAATCCAGAATTTAAAAACAATCTGACCAAAATCCATTAAGTTGACAGGTTGGTCATGGGTATCACCTTTATTGGACCCATGACCATTCACCATCATCCCATCTTAGGACTTAGCATTAACAGCAAT
>NW_021390987.1:0-707 GCF_001605985.2 Dendrobium catenatum
GTAAAGAGAACATAATGCAAAATAAATGTAATGTCTTCAAAAAATTTTAGAATTATTTTGTAGAACTTAAAAGATGCAATAGTTTAGTTTTGCGAGTTTGATCTGAAGTAAAATGAATTTAGATTAAATCTTGATTACAATTTTCGATGATACAACAATAGAGTGACAAGTGACATGGGCAGGGTGGTAGACCAGATGTGCCAACGACGATGGTGATAATGGCAATCAATGACAAGAATGGTGGCACTGATTGTAGTGATAGAGACAGACAATGGTGTCTGGTAGAAAAACTTATGGGTGATAACGAGTGGCAGTGACATTGACTTGCTAGTGATGAGTTTCAAATTTGCCAAAATTTTACTGGCATTATTTTCGCTAAACCAAATGCCTACATTTTAAAACCCCTTTGCATTTATAATATATTACACCCAATATGCAACAAACCAAATGATTCTTTAATATATTTAAAAGGCCATGAAAATATATTAAAATTAGTATTAGTGAAATATTATTTTATTTTTCTAGTCATTATTCATATTCAATTGGATTTATTAGACTTTTAAGTTTTAAATGTAATTCCATATGTTATAAAACCTATTGGGATATGAAATGAATTTATTATGATTTTTAAGGGGTCATTTATGATCACTTTTTAATTTAGTTTAATCTATATTTTACTGCCAAATAAAAATATGTTCAGTATCTAA
>NW_021390988.1:0-274 GCF_001605985.2 Dendrobium catenatum
AAAATGGATGAAGCACTTGCTAGTTTGTTCTTTTATTATATGATTTTTATGCATGCAAAACTTTTTATAGTTTCGCAGAGCTTTGGAGATCAAATATTCCTGTCACGGTCTGGATGAACAGTAATTCAAAAAAAAAAAAAATGATTCGGGGTGTTAATTATTGATCCAACCCGAAATATTCGGTTTCGGGTCAACCCGTTTAACAAATGAGTTGGGTTCGGGTCCTAATTCCTGACCCGTTTGAAAAATCGGGCCTTATTTGAGTCAACACTCT
>NW_021390989.1:0-330 GCF_001605985.2 Dendrobium catenatum
CACGTCATCATCTAATATATCTTAATTGTTTTGTTTGGCTCTTTCAAAAATCCGAGGCAAGAGATGTTGTTCTTCGTGGTGATCATAGATAGTGATGGAGAACATCCTGGGATGAATAAGTGATGTAATTAAATATTTATGCACTCTTTTATATTTGGGTTGATAATGTTTTGTTATTTTATTTTGGTTACCCTATGATGGAAAGCAACTGATGATCATGCTAGGTTGATACTCTTAGGTTTGTCTCTCCCTTTCCGTCACTATGATGCTTCGGTTTTCCCCCCTTGGTGCTTCGGTTTCCCCCCTCCTTGGCAGCTGTGTTGTTGCTTC
>NW_021390990.1:0-358 GCF_001605985.2 Dendrobium catenatum
AAGAAGGGCTTTTATTTTGTCATCCTCCTTTCCCAAAATTTCTTAGCCATAGAGATAAAATCCTTTGATCCAAAGGCTATACTTAATAGAATTCATTGAAATTTAATCTAAGAGGATCATCCAATAGTGAACTTTCAATCCAATGACAAAATGGCATTGGATTACAAGTTCATTTCATACTTGCCTAACCCTAATATAAGTGTTACTTAGGATTGAAGAATACCTATGCTTATAATAATAATAATAATAATAATAATTTACCTATGCTTAGAGGATAATTGAACTACGATTTTCTTTGATTGCACTGCACTGGTTCTCAGGAAAAGATTCCCTTCAGATGGCTGAGATAATGGAGGAA
>NW_021390991.1:0-214 GCF_001605985.2 Dendrobium catenatum
ATGTCATTTCTAATATTTTCTAACTAAGTCTTTTTAGTTCTACCTCTATCTTTCTTGTAAGTCAAATCTAATACAACTACTTTCTAACCGGGTCATCGGAAGGCTGCCGTTTTAGGTGACTATCTAAGGCGACTCTCTCTAATCTTATTTTCCATTGGAGCTACTCCAACCTTTTCAAGTATATGCTCATTTTGTATCATGTCTCTAAGAGTAA
>NW_021390992.1:0-206 GCF_001605985.2 Dendrobium catenatum
TTTCTTCTTCTTTCTCTCAATGGATCCCCGTCAACGAGCTAGGGGAATACTCCCTTTTTGTGGGTTGTAATCAGACATTTTCTTTGCATCACATTGTTGCTACCGGAATTAAACCAAACAGCATATATTTCATAGATCATTCGAGCATCAGGTTCCCCGGTTATGTCTATTGTGATGTTGGACTTTTTGATCTTTCCAATGACCGC
>NW_021390993.1:0-291 GCF_001605985.2 Dendrobium catenatum
AAACTTGAAATTGTGAAATATTTGATCAACCAGCCTACAACTAGACTTGTATCGGTATAAAATTTAGTCGAATAACTTGGAGCTAATCTCATACATCCCAAGCAATCCGCGAAGCTTTAGCTAATCAGTGGTTATCGCCTCCACAGAAGTTAGAAGTGAGATATGCTTGATGACTAGTCTTACATATCAAGTTTCATTCAATTAAAGGCTAATCTCGAACATTATATACGGCGAAATCCCCTTATTACCAAAAAAATCTGAGATTTCAATTGAATAGCTGTAAACAACGAT
>NW_021390994.1:0-338 GCF_001605985.2 Dendrobium catenatum
ATGTTATGCATTTCATTGTCCCTGATTTTCTATATTATAAATGTTCTTGTTTTGTTCATATCAAACTGATAAATGAGTGCATATATTCAATTCATGGGGAAATATTTCAATATTTCTTCTTTTTACCCAAAAAAAAAATTACAGCCCTCTATTAATAATATATCTTATTATGACTTTAAATATGGCTGTTGATGCCAAAGTTGCTGAACTAGCAGAAAAGTTGCAGGAGGTAGTTAAAAGAGGTCCATACCTGACCAAAAAGCGCATTGAAGCAAAACCAATTGTGATAACCGCTGAAAGATTCTGATTGGAAATAAACCAAAACAAAAAAGGTTTTT
>NW_021390995.1:0-421 GCF_001605985.2 Dendrobium catenatum
TGGGGTTGGAGCTGGTAGAGTTTCAGCCAAGGTTTTCATTTGGGACGGCTTTTTCAATAAGAAACTTTTAATTACCAAAAAAAAAGTACTAGAAAGACACTTTAAGAAGAGGTAAGAAAGCTGTTTCAAAACGAAATCTTAGTCATTGAGTTTTATATTAGATATTTGCTTTTGGTGCGTTCTGATACGCCTCCGAACAACGTCCTTATCCGTACAGAATAATTTTACCTCAAATAGACCTTTACGCTCAAGTTTTTGAGAGTATGGTCAACTAAAATCCTTTTAGGGTGATGGACTCCCCTATTTGAGCCCAATCAAGTGGGTGTGATAGATCTGGGCTTGATGATTGTGAGGTCTCTCTAAAATTTAATTATGACTTTGTTTTCCTCAAATCTATTCAGATAATTCAAATCAATGACCT
>NW_021390996.1:0-309 GCF_001605985.2 Dendrobium catenatum
ACCCGTGCGTCTTGAAGAATTGAAACTAATTTGGAAGCATGTAGTAAACAAATATCTTAATGAAATGAAGAGCATTAATGAATCAAGTTCAATGGATCTTAACATTTCACGTCAAACAAAAAAATCAAGTTCAATGGAAGCATGTAGCAAGGGCTCTTGAAGGCGCATTTAATTGTTGAGGTATCTTCCTTTTTGTCTCAAAATGATCTTAATCCTAATTGGGAATTTAGTTTTATATTTTAAAACATTTTAAGTTTACAATATGCTAATATATTATTCTTTTTTACATCTTGAACAGGAAAATCTCGA
>NW_021390997.1:0-200 GCF_001605985.2 Dendrobium catenatum
ACTTTATTGAGTCTGGCCACAAAATGCGTAAGAGTACGAGCAACCATGCACACACACAAGGGGAGAGTTCTTTTTTAACTACAAAATATAACTAAAATTCTTCTCTGGAGATCGTACTGTACGAGTTTATTTCGTACCATATGATCCAAGCTATGTGGACAATTCTGTGAATAGATCGTACTGTACGAAGTCCTTCGTAC
>NW_021390998.1:0-299 GCF_001605985.2 Dendrobium catenatum
CCTTTAGAATAAAAAATAATACCATCAGAAGTATAAAACACATTAATCTTATTTTTTGTTATGTCGATGTTGGTTTCTAGAATAAAGAGAACCTAAATCATCTTTTCCATGAGAAAGCCATTTAGATTTAGCTCTTTCAATAATCCAAGAAGACCAAAGAGATAAATTAAAATTCAAATGTTGATTAACATCTTTAAGAGCCAAATTAATTTCCTTGTCCAAAGGATCAACTTAAATTTGATTAAGTAACTCTTTCTAAAGCTTTTGTAATCGGGTAATAGTAGTAGTAACGTTCTTAG
>NW_021390999.1:0-294 GCF_001605985.2 Dendrobium catenatum
CCTTAAGTTTGAGAGGGACTTTTCTATCACACAACAAGCTCAATGCATTCCTTCACTTCAACCATCCAACTTGAATTCTGCTAATAATATCTCCATATATTTCATCACACTCTGAATAATAAATCCAAGATATTTAAAATGTGTACTCTTATTAATGACTTGATCGCCCAAAGTCACAATCCCCTCACTAGGCCTAAAACTACTAAATTTGCACTCCATATATTTAATTTTAGATCTACTCAAGCGAAAATCTTCAGACTCTAAGGTTGGCCTGCATAATTCAAGTTTACCTTC
>NW_021391000.1:0-247 GCF_001605985.2 Dendrobium catenatum
AAGTTTCATCACTTCTGTTTTTTTAGTGGGTCATCCATAATGGAAACGTCAGGTAAGTAGGAACAATTATTACGTCCTCTGACCGGACGTAGAGCTACATTCGTCCGCCAATAACATGTCGCCACATGCGCTTACTCTTTACCACGCGGCCCGATGACTTGACCCGAACCGGAACCCGGGAATGCTATGTTCGCGATTTTCTCGGTATTACTCGGTATTTGCTCGGTATTGCTTTGCAAAAACGAGA
>NW_021391001.1:0-273 GCF_001605985.2 Dendrobium catenatum
AATTTTTATAAGGAGAAAGGGATTGATCATAATTTTTATGCACTTAGAACCCCTCAGTAGAATGAGGTAGTCGAAAGAAAAAATAGAATATTAATAAAAGCTGCTCGAGTCATATTGACAGAATATTCACTTCCTAAATACTTTTGGGCTGAGGTGCTTATCACAGCATGTTATGTTCTGAATAGAGTGAATTTAAATTCAAACTTGAATAAAACATCCTATGAGTTACTAAAGGCGAGAACACCTAATTTGTCACATTTGCATGTCTTTGGA
>NW_021391002.1:0-915 GCF_001605985.2 Dendrobium catenatum
ACTTGTTCCTGATACAATCTTGAATCGTCAACCCAGAATAATGTTTAGCCACAGAAAAACATTCAGACAAAGCTTTACCACTACACCGAGGATCCCAATATAAAGAGAAATTAGAAGAAGGGTTAATCTGGAAAGTTAAATGCTCCTTGATTTTATGCGCAGTGGCACATATGTTTTTCCAGAATTTAGTAGCTCTAGCAGACGGAGGTTTCCAAGGGGATATGTATTTATTTTTAAACCATGAATATATTAAAGAATCTTGAGTCAACATTCTCCAGATAAAAGAGCTATAAAAACTGAAATAAATGGAGTCAATAGAGGCTATGCCTAAACCGCCTTTATTCTTAGGAATAACAGTATTATCCCAAGCAATTAAATGAACTTTCTTACCATTAATATTACCATGATAAAGGAAATTAGAGCACATCTTAGAAATAGACTTACAGATGGACTTTGGTATGATGGATCCTTTAATCCAATAGGCAAGAGTATTAGAGATAGTAAATTTCAAAAATTGAACTCTACCAGCTAAAGAGAGGAGCCTAACCTTCCACCCATCAAGCAAAGTAGTAATTTTAACTAAGAGCTGCTGGAAATGAGAAGCTTTAAGTTTTTCAGGAGATATGGGAATCCCAAGGTAAGTAAGGAAGTGGTTCCTTTGAGTGATACCCATAATACTACAAAATTGATCAGCATCAGTAGCATGATGAGAGAAAATAATATAACTTTTAGAAGAGTTAATTCTGAGACCAGATGCTTCAGCAAATTCAGTGAGGATATTAATCAAACCAGTAGCATTATGAGGTCTAGCAGAGCCAAAAACAAGTAAATCATCAGCATACATAAGATGGTTAAAAGTGTTTCCTTTAAAATTAAAACCATTCGAATTAAACCCTAAGTAATCCGAAGAAAGAC
>NW_021391003.1:0-2923 GCF_001605985.2 Dendrobium catenatum
GCTATCATCAAAATCATAAGCCATAGATCCGCAACAGACTGCCCATTATACTAAGGGGTTCTAAGTGCAGAAAAATTATGATCAATCCCTTTTTCTTTACAAAATTTCTCAATTATTTTATTTTCAAATTCACCATCATGATCTCTTTGTATTGTTAAAATCTCACATTCTAGTTTCCTCTGAATCCAAGTCAAGAAAATCTATAAACTCCTCAAATGAATTACTCTTATGATATAAGAATTTTTAACCCAAAAGAATATAAAAAAATCATCTACAATCATAAATACATATACCTTCCCTTCTAGACTTACAGTTCTAACCAATCCAAAAAGATTCATATATAAAATCTCTAACGGTTTACTAGTTCTAAGATCTTTATTGGACTGAAAAGAGGACTTCACCTATTTTCCTAATTGACATGCATCGCAAAGGCGATCCTTCATAAAGTCTAGTTTTAGTATACCTATAACCAAATCTTTTTTTGGTAACTTTCCTAAGGTTTTTCTTGCTAGAGTGTCAGAGTCTCCTATGCCATGACCATGATTCATCGAAAATAATTTTATACAAAAAGCATTAAAAGTTTTAATACAATTTAAATCAAGCATATAAATATTTTTACTCTTAATCCATGCAAAATATTATTACCATTTAGGCTTAATATGCAGCTAGTGGGAAAACATTTTACATTGTACCCTTTATCATAAAGCTGGCTAATACTTAACAAATTATGATTCAAGCCTTCTACAAGTAGCATATTTTCAATGAAAAAATTTTGTAAGTTTCCGATCATACATGTGCCAACCACTTTCCTAGTGGTGTTATCTCCCAATGTAACCCTGCCTCCATTCCTAGCTTATAGCATTATAAATTGTGTAGTGTCTCTAGTCATATATTTTGAGCAACCACTACCCAAGTACCAAATACTCTCACGAGGCCTTATATGAGAGCGTGCCTCTTTTTGATCTGACTGATCAAGACTATCAGCCATTAAGCATAAGTTTATGACTTCTTCCTCCTTTTCTATTTCTGACAAATCTAAAGATGAGTCCGCCTAAAAAGCTTTCTGAAATCTCTTATTTCCCTTCTTCACATTTACTCTCTCCTCTACCTTCTCCTTTCTAGGAGTGTCTTTGAGATTGGGACAATCCAATTTTATATGTCCATATTTTCTGTATTCATAGTAAATCACATCATTAGAAACCTTAACATTCTTATTAAATTTACCTCTGTTCCACTGCTGAGATCTCCACTACTTCCTTTTAAGAAAGCTCCTGAATTACCTAGTCATCAAGGAAATGTCATCCTCATCCTCAGGTTGTGACTGATCACTCTCTGATTCCTCCACTTTCAGTGCTATGTTCTTCTCCTTTTATTGTTCTCATGCATCCATCTTTCTTTGACTCACATCTTGCTCGTAAGCAATTAATGATCCAAGAAGATTGTCAATAGGGTAAATATTCAAATCTTTAGACTCTATTATAGCATTTATCTTAACATTATAAGTAGTAGGTAAACAATAAAGTATTTTATTCACTAATTCAGCATTTGTTAATTTCCTATCTAATGCATGCAAAGAAGTGACTATATAAGTGAATCTTGTATATATTTCAGAAATGGATTCATTTGCTTTCATGCAAAATAATTCATAGTCATATAATAAGATGTTTAGTCTATATTGCTTTACTTTGTTAGACCCTTCATAAGTAATACAAAATCTATCCCATATGTCCTTTCCACTTTTATAAGTTGAAACTAGCATGTAATCTTCTGACTTAAGTGCAGAAAAGAAATTGTTTAAGCATTTAACGTTTAATTATGCTAAGTCACATTGTTCTACAATCCATTCAATAATTGATGTTTCTACTATAACGCCATTAACCAATCTAGTTGGTTTTGTATATCCTTCTTAAACTAAAATTCATATGCAATAATCTAGTGATTGTAGAAAAGTAGACATGCATATTTTCTAAAAATCAAAAGGAATATTATCAAATAAAGGAGGTCTACTGATCGAATACCCTTCAGATGTGCTACAATTTCCAAAAGTAGTCATTCTTGATTTTTCAAAAAATAGTCTAAACTTACGATTTTGAAACAATGCTCTGATACCACTTGTTGAATCTTGATTAGGTTGTTAAACCTAAGCTAATGTCATAAGGCTAACCAAGAGGGGATTGAATTGGTAATTTTAAAAATTACTCTTGGATTTTAAAATTGAAAACCTTTAGAGATTCGTAGCAAGTTAATTGATAATATTTGAAAATGGAATTTTCAACCACTGAATAAAAACTTGCAGTAAATAAAATGTAATAATTTAAATGACATAAAGATTTATAATGGTTCGGTCAAACATGACCTACATCCACTCCTTGAAGACTCTCTCCTCATGTATTACATATTAAGGTAGTTGCTATTTGCATGCTTTACATTTTTGTAACTTATGTAGTTTTGATGATTCCAAAGATTATTGTTCAAATGTGTAGTTATCTCCTAACATTTTTTAGAAGAATTGTATTTGCTCTTGTGTGTACTAACATTTCAGGAAAAACAAACTCCAGACTACGAAGACTTCAAATTAAATTCAGCATGAGATACTTTGTAAAATTTGAAGCTTGCACTTTTCTTTAAAATCAAATTGAAAGGGAGTGATTGTAATTTGAGTGAATAAAAACATACACACGCACATAAGGAGATCATATAAAATGTTTATACTGATCGTACTGGACGATATTCATTCGTACAGGATGATCAGACAGTTATCTCCTATAGAGCATATGGAATGAATAGGAACTTGCTCGAAAAATTTTTCTAAGTCCTATTCGTCCAGGACGAAATTAATTATCGTCCAGGATGATTGGTTCATTGTAAAATTTTTGTCCAGACGAATTTAAATTATCGTCCGTGGCGACTGGTCCTCTGGAAA
>NW_021391003.1:3325-6914 GCF_001605985.2 Dendrobium catenatum
AATAGCCGAAGGGTTCTCTGCCCACACTAAGAGTGTGTGAAAGGACGACGGTTCTCTGCCAACACTGGGTTTTGTGTGAAAGGACGACGGTTCTCTGCCAACACTAGGGATTGTGTAAAAGGACGGACGGTTCTCTGCCAACACAAGGGATTATGTAAAAGGACGGACGGTTCTCTGCCGCACCGGGGAGTGGTGAAAAGAGTGTGTTGTAAAGGCTTCTCCGCCTTGCTGTGGGTGCAAAAGGAGAGTCACTATTTGTATTAGTGCAATACTCAGAGGGTGCCTCTAGGGAGTGGATGTAGGTCTGGTTTTAGACCGAACCACTATAAATCTGGAGTCATTTACTTTACTGTTTTTACGTTTCCGCACTTTAAATTTTAGTTTTAAGAATCTGTGGTTGAAAAATATTTTTCTATAAAAACTTAAAAGAAATTTTTATTTCGGTTCAACTTAATTTTCAAAAGGGGACTTAAATTTTTAAAGTACCAATTCACCCCCCCTCTTGGTAGCCTTGGGACATTCACTTAGGTTCAACAACCTAATTACAAGACTCAACATTACATTATTATCAAACATGATTCTCCTTTTCCCCCCATAGAAAGGTGAAGAAGCATTTATAAAACTCTCTTCCACTAATCTCTAGTGCAGTAGAGAACTATTGTCCTTTCACACACTCTAAGTGTCGGTAGAGAACCATCAACTGTTAATAATCTCTAAGTGTCGGCAGAGAATCGTCGTCCTTTCTCACCCTCCAAGTATCGGCAGAGAACCTTCGGCTGTTCATACTCTCCAAGTGTCAGTAGAGAATCGTTATCCTTTTACATCCTCAAAGTGTTAGCAGAGAACCATCGGCTGTTCACACTTTCCAAGTGTCGATAAAGAACCATCGGCTGTTCACACTTTCCAAGTGTCGATAGAGAACCGGATCTTCTCCAAAGATCTTCTCACGAACAATCTAGAAAGACAAGATGAAGAGTGATAACCACAACTACAAAGATATCCTTATCTTTGAGTAACTTTCTGAACCCTTCACACTCCACTTGCAAGAAATCTCTCTCAAATACTCTCTCACAATCTCTCCTTCAATTGCCCTTAAAAAACCACAAAGACAAGACTTTTTCACGTCAGTTTTTAGAGGACCTTTTATACAAAGACGCAAAAAATCATCTAAAATTTTGAATTTTACAATTTTAAGCGTACACGATCGTACAGTATGGTCGAATTTAATACATACGAAAAGTTTAAATACTATTGCATACAAACCTATTGTGAATTAGTATGAAATCATTTCATGCTGATCATCGTCTGGTACGAATCAAGTTCGTTCGGGATGAACAGTTAGAAAATTTTTTTAATTTCATCTTACAAAAAGGAGCCCCAATATTTCATACTCTGAATGGCGTATGTATAATGATGTCATCGTCTGGTATGATCCGTTATAAAAAATTTCAAATTTCTTCTGAATGAAACGTCGGGACGAAATGGGACCTCACATTTTCATACTCTGGAAGGCATGTACAAACTGTGATCATTCTGTACGATTCATACTAAAAATATATATATATTTTTGAGTGAACAAGGACCCATCTATTTCATACTCTAGAAGGCATGTACGAACTAGGTTCATGCAATACGATCCATACTTTAAAAAAAAAATTATTTATGATCGTTCGGCTGCTTACCAGGAAAAATAACTGACTAGATCGTCCTGTATTAATGGATATCGTATAGTACGACCAGTTTAAAAAAGGTGAATTTTAAACTCTCCCCCAATGTATGTGTTCTCAGTTACTCAATTACAATCACACTCTCTCATACTCAAAAAAATGGAAAATATAGACTTCAATTACAATAAACTCTAAACTGATCTTTAATTGAAGTCTTCAATAATCATGAGTATGATTTTTCTGAAATGTTAGTACACACAAGAGTAAAATATTTTTTTCAAAATATGTTAGGAAAATAATAATCAAAGTAATAATATTTAGAATCATAAAAAATATACAAGTTGCAAGAATATCAAACATACAAGAACTAAGTTGCAACTTTCTCAACAATTTTGTCTGCCAATAACATTTAAATTCTCTACTCCTTGAATATTAGAATTAATAAAATAATTGAAAGATTCTCCTCTAATAATATAGATGATCCTAAGACTAAACTAATTATAAAATTGTCCAATTTCTTAGATATGGCCTCTACTTGCACAGCCAAAATAGAAAGAGCACCAGACTTATACACCCTGGCTACTCTCTTGGGATTCACCAAAATAGATGCCCACTGAAAGTTATTTATTACCATTTTCCCTATTAAGGAATAAGCCTTACCAACAGGTTTTGACATAAAAAATCCTTCGACTATAACATCATTTATATATCTAAAGGATCGCATAAGCCCATCATAAAATGAATGAATGATTAAACAATTAGGCAAAGCTTGTTGAGGGCACTTCTGAACAACTCTTTAAATCATACCCAACTTTCATAAATTGGGAAAATGATGTAATATCATTCCTAAGCTTTACTTTTTTTTAAGATGGAAAATAGTTTGTTAGAAACTTCTAGGCCAATTCTTTCCAAGTAATTATATTGTCTTGGGGGAAAGAATTCAACCACATTTTTTCTTCATCCCTTAAATAAAATAAAAATAAATAAAGTCCAATGGCATCATAAAAAATTCCATTATACTTGAGGGTTGTGTAGATCTCCAAGAAACTAACTAAATATAAGTTTGGATCCGTAATAAGAGTTACCCCAATTGGGAATTCTGAACCATTTGAATGATAACAAGTTTCAACTTAAAATTATTGGCTTAATGGTTGATATATTGATACTATGATGGAATTCAACTACAAAGGGGTTGGCATACTCCCTAAAAGGTAGAGATTGGTCTTGATCTTTATTTGGTTCTTCTATCTCTAAATTTAAATTCTTTTTGGATTTTCTATTTTTGTAAGAGTCCTTTTTATATCTAAATGAAATAATAAGGGTCCCTTACTGGCTCTACTACACGTGCCCAATCACAACAAACAATTGATATGATGAAATGCAAGCACAAGTAAATTCACAAAACTTAAAACATTAAACAAATGAAAAAGATAAGTGGTAACAAATATAACTAAAATAAATAAATAAAAACCAAAGAAAGATTAAGTATGCTACTTTTTTAAACAATATAGAAAATTAATAAAGATATAAAAATTCTCATAAGAAATGGGGCCAAAAACTTGATGGGTACAAATTGTAATGCTCTATCTATGCAAGTGCACATGTCGATCAAGTAATAAAGTGAAGAGAATAGTTTCGATCAAGTAATATACTTCAGGTAGCAAGTTTATTCTAATGAATCATAATGAAAGTGGTTTTTTTAAAACTACTATAGATGCTAAAAAGATAACTTAATAAAAATGAATATGTTTTGAACTTATGACAATGAATGTAGCAATATTTTCCAAAGTAGACTCTTCTAAGATTTGTTGTGAACAAAAACATATGAACTATTAAATCTCTACCAAGTTTTAAGAATGTAAAACAAGGCTTTCACCTTAGTACAATGATTTTATCTCCATAGATCCTAGAAACTTATTCAT
>NW_021391004.1:0-288 GCF_001605985.2 Dendrobium catenatum
TGTGTATGTCGTATGTACAACGAACCACTGTGGACACGAGTACATCTCCTGCGACGATCCCTACGAGGTCAAATGAATTATATTGGAAAACAACAGTAGTAAGTTGCAAAGTTCACGTACGACTGTCGTATGTGCTATATGATCTCAAATACAAATAATTGCCTATTGATTGAGATGGCAATACTGGATATTAACAATCAAAGAGCTGCCCCTCAAAGCAAGTGTAATCATCAAACCACCCATCCGAGATTGGTGAAAGGGTGGATATGATGCAGAAGCAATGAGTCT
>NW_021391005.1:0-242 GCF_001605985.2 Dendrobium catenatum
ATATTTGCTTTAAAACATTCATATTAGGCCTTCAAGGTCTACAACAATATGAATTCACTAATAAGGGCACGAAGCCTACGAAATCCAATCCTCTGTCGACAGCCCGACAAGGTTGACAAGGTTCAATCCATAAAGAGAAATGACCCCCAAACACCCCGATGATGGCCGTGTTGAATGCAGATCTCAATCGGAGGGGTTCCCAAAAAATTTTCGATGCCGTTCCAAAAAATCCAAAAAAATCC
>NW_021391006.1:0-292 GCF_001605985.2 Dendrobium catenatum
TACACAAATCGTGTAGAAATATCATATCAGAAACATAGTTGTGCAGTAAAACTTTCGTCAATACAAAATTATGTGCGTTTTTCGGTAACGGAAACACAAAATTGAGCATAGAAATATCAAAACTCGAAATCTTTGAAATCAGAAATAGGATTCGGAGTCCTTACTGTGAGACAAACCAATCTTCCAACTGCGTCGTCGGACGAAAAGAGCTATGCGGCCTCCGAAATCAAGCTTTCCTTCTCTTTCTCTCTCCTATTTTTTTCTCTCTCCTCAAAATATTTCCAAAATATCT
>NW_021391007.1:0-205 GCF_001605985.2 Dendrobium catenatum
TTTAATGATGTTAGAATTTTCCTTTAATTAATATTTAGAACTTTAAAATATATTTTAAGTGCTTAATTTGGGCTTAATTATTTGGTGTTGAATTAGGTCATTTATTGTGTCAATGGGTTTGTCTTTATGAGACATTCAATTCTACCATAAGCTTTCTAAAATTGGAGTTTTGGTGGTCATAAATTTAATTATGAAATTTTTAATT
>NW_021391008.1:0-296 GCF_001605985.2 Dendrobium catenatum
ATACAATTGAACTCAAAAGACTTCAGAAGATCCTGAAAAAACACTTGAACTTGTACTCTGAATTCAGAACTAGAACAAGATGTGGACAACAAGAACTTATGCATTTGAACTTGAACTGTACGACCCCAAGTGAAATCCAGATTTGCAAGCATTTGATTCAAATCCGGATGAATTCAGTAGGATGATAAGAGACTTAAATGAATGTGGGAGACTCATACTGAGTTTGAATCCAAGTCTAAATGAAACTTAACTCGAACTCAGGCTATATGACATCAAGTGGGAACTTGTGAACTTGA
>NW_021391009.1:0-274 GCF_001605985.2 Dendrobium catenatum
CGTCGATCGGGGCTCACGAACAGGAGGCGTCGAGCTGGAGCTTGCGAACGCACAAGGGGGCTTCGGTGTCGTCGGGCTGGCGCTTCGCGAACGAGGAGAAGGGAGTTGTCGGGACCCTAGCTCGTCGCTGGTCGCGCGAACAGAGGGAGAAGGCGTCGGGTCTGGGTTTACCGTGAGAGAGAACGGGATTGAGAGAGGGCGCGGGCAAGGAGAATGCCGAGAGAGAGGGAGAAGTCATCCGTTTGCAATGCCGAAGTCTGGGGCTCTCGTCGTG
>NW_021391010.1:0-308 GCF_001605985.2 Dendrobium catenatum
TTTTCAAATTTATGCTGCTACTATATGCCAGATAACACGTATCTCTATGTATCTGATTGATTACTAGCCTTAATCAAAAGTTCTCTCTCGTGATCGGGAGGGGTAATTAACTATAGGGGTTTGCGCCCAAAGGAAACCAGAACTTAGATCATAAAGTCCTCGAAAAATAAGGGCAAAATATCTGGGTAGTGTCTTATCTACAAATTCATCTGCCTTCCAAAATTTACCCCGAAACTTAGTTCGTTAAACTTCACTCGCCGAAAGAAAAGAAAAAGTAAACATCATCAGCGCGGCGGGTAGGCTGGGGC
>NW_021391011.1:0-420 GCF_001605985.2 Dendrobium catenatum
TGGTAGTTGTCCTGGTGGGACCTCCTGAGTGGTTGTTACTCCAAGTTCGGGCGTTGGTCTTTTGATTCTCCACCAACTGAGCCAATTCCATCGCCTCCCTCAGGTCTCTTGGTCTCATGACCTTCACAGCATCTCTAATTTCTGGTTTGAGACCCTTCATAAAATTTTCCCCCAAAACTGTTTGAGAGGCCCTCCATGTCTCCCACTAAGCTCTCAAATTTCTTCCTGTATTCCTCCACTGTTCCCTCCTGAGTGAGGGCGTAGAACTGTTCTGATATCCCCCATGGGCTGCTCCCCCTGAATCTCTCCCTGATAGCCTCCTTGAAGTCCCTCCAGGACCTCACCGGTTCCCACTTATCCATGTACTTGAACCAAGCAAATGTCGCCCCTTCCAAGCACATACTAGCAGCCATCAATCTC
>NW_021391012.1:0-264 GCF_001605985.2 Dendrobium catenatum
GTGTTAAAGGGAGAAAGGTGTTGTTGAGAGAGGGGGAGAATATCCATGTGGGATCAAAGGAGTGTGAGATAAAGTCAACCGACTATTGCTCTGTCCAATATTCATTTTCTTCTGTATAGATAAATGTTTTACTTGAGGAAAACTCTAGGAAATACCTCTTAGAGTCAAAGGGCCACTAGCAACTCCATAACACCATTAGTGAATGGGATTTGACTACTCCACTACAATATTGGTGAAAGGGATTTGGCTACTTCGCCACACCAT
>NW_021391013.1:0-1942 GCF_001605985.2 Dendrobium catenatum
GCTCATCCCAAAGTTTTGGAGTATTATGAGAAATTATTATGATGGAGGTACAATCAAATTTAAGATCTTAACAACTTTTATGCTTTGTTTGGGATGACTTTCTTACAACTTATTAAAGCAGCTTTTTTAGTATAAAAATTAAGAATTCGTTTGGAACAGCTTCCTTCTTGCTTTCTAAAACAACTCATAATAAAAAAATTTCTTAAATTTGAAAATTTTGTATTAAAAAGCAGTATGAAAGTCGTCCCAGACGAAGCCTAAATTTGTATTGAAAAACTCCTTTAAAAATCAATAAAAAAATTGTCTCAATTGAATCCTTAAATTTTTGCTTAACTAAACTCATTGACACTTATCTATTTTCTCATACACATTTGTATGTGTCTGTATGTGTATGTATGCATATATTAATTTCTTGGTGGATGCAAAGAAAGAAATATATGATTTCATAATTCATGATAACCTAGATTGATTCAATCACGTGGAAAGATCTAGAATGAGACAAGTCTACCAAATGATTGGTTATCTTTACGTCAGCTATCACATGTGCTGAAGCAATACTATAATCAGCCTATTACATTAATCAGATCCAGCAAAATTTCTTCTAGCAGAACTTAATGATTAATGACTAGCGACTCCGTAGCAGTCAGGTTCTCTACTTCGAGCTAGAAGAATTACAAAGCCTTCTACTTCATTATCATTTAAAGAATTGGACTGATCATTAAAATTGATCACTAAAAATGATAATTTGCAAATCGACCGTTAATGTTTTACACTTTCTTCTCTTATTGTTCCTAAAATTGGATTAATTATTCTATGCGGATGCCGAACGTCATTCGGAGACTAACCAAAACGTGTCACGTCACCCATGCGCTCGGTATACCACGGCTCGGTAATGCTGACGTGGAGTATTCTGGTTGGTCTCCGGATGACGTTCTACGTCCGATCTTCGCACTGAATAATTTCTCCTAAAACTGACCTCAATGATAATAAGGGAATCATAGGTTTCCTTTCTTGACTTTTACTTCTACTATCATCTTAAAGGTTGCGTCATCTGCTCGTATCAATTCTATAACAACTTCTGAGGAAGAGTGAAGATGATCACTTCATTCGAGAAAGAGGATGAAGAATACAAGCTCTCCATTCTCAATAGCTCTTGATTTTCTTTAGTTAGAGGAGTTTCATCTCAAAATGCTCTCAAAAGTCCAACAACAAGAAAATAGTCTGTTAAAAACTAAAATAGATGAATGAAAAAATTTCATCACAAACATTGGCAAAAGTAGCGGCGAATTTTTGGTTGATATGATTATCGATGGATTATTGACATTGTAAATAATATTGATGGAAATTTCATCAATCATCCATTGATCTATGAAGCACTGATATTTTTTCTTAAAGAATCGTGCAATGTCTGACACATATTCTACACGACACACATCCAACACGTGTCAGACACGTTGAAAATGTGTCATATTACAAAAATATTAAATATAAATTTAACATGCGTGTCTTAGATATTTTATAAATTTTTTAAAATATAATTCTTGTACTTAAACTTTTTATTTATTTAAAAAATATAAAAACTAAATTTCTTATTTCATGTCCACAACATCAAATCCATCGCCTGCACTCAATACCCCATTCATCAAATATTTTCCTTTTCATTTCTTTTTGGCGAGTCGCGACTTTGGTTTCACAATAATGCTCGATGTCATTTCAACATGATCTCTGACATCGTTATACATTGACATTTAAAAACCATCTCAACATTGACTGTTTACATTGTCTTGACATTGATGCTCAACACTCTAATAATTTCTACACCCACAACTTGACAACTCATATTTGTCCGACATCGTCTTAACATCGACAACCAACGCCCTCGCAATATCGACGACAGATGCCCTCTTGACATCGACGTGTTATACTTATTGCATAACATTAA
>NW_021391014.1:0-320 GCF_001605985.2 Dendrobium catenatum
AAACCCCTCACATTCATCATCTGAAGAACTAACTTCGTGGTCGCTCTCTCATGGCCGCCCAGCCTCTCAACGGCATGAACGAAGGAGAGATGGAGCTCCGGCGTCCACCGTAGCCTAGGCAGTTTAGACCTCACACATCGCCTAACGGCAGCCGATCGCCGGTCTCTGTTCTCTTCTCCATCCTCTCTAACTTCTGTGGTGCTTCCATTATCTTCATCATCTTCACGGTCGAGCTTGAAGTCACGCTGGGTGACGGAGTCGGAACAGGCGGCAAAACTAGAATCTGGTCGTACTAGATCGAGCTCACCACCTAGAGCAAA
>NW_021391015.1:0-1276 GCF_001605985.2 Dendrobium catenatum
AGTGGGATAAAGGCTTGATGTTGTTGTTGTATTAAAATATGATAAAAAAGAGCAATATTAGATTTTGCTTTAAATATATATATTTACTATTTATTCACTCTTATTATATACTAGATTAACTATATATTATAATTCATTAACTGATAAAATAGAGCAATATAAGCAATATAATTTTATATTCACTTATAATATCTAAAATACCCTTCATATTTAAATTTGGAGTTAACTTTAATTTTAGGTTCTGGGACAAAATTGACTCAATTTCTAATACTAGAGGAACTAAATAGGGCAATGCAAAACTCTGTGACTAAATTAAACATTTATCAATAGTCGTGGGACTATTTTGAGCTTTTACTCTTAAAAAAACTATCATTAACTCAACATATGAAAATCAAATTTTTAACCTCAATAAAATTTCTGAGGGTTACACTCACCAAAAAATCAAGACTATGTAACCACCAAACCCTCAACTTCTTGTAGATTGAAAGGAAACAAAAAAGATAATATTTATGAAAAGCCAAGGAAATTCTAAACACTTTACAATAAACACAAATTCACTTTTCAAGCAACACTTTAAAAAGAGTGAAACTCACAAAAGAATCAAAACAAGATGACCATCAAACCCTTAATTTCTAGTAGAATTGCTAACAAAAAAATTTTAAAATCTTTGAGGAGAAAATATATATAAGAGGAGATTTTCAAAATACAACTAATAACGAAAACAAATATCACAATGAGAGGAGAAGTAACCAATTTTTTATTAACATACAATAAATGTTCATGCTTTTAGCTTTGATATCAAATGATAGAGATGAAAAAGAGCTACAAGGACAATATAAAGATAGCAAAGGAAGAAATGTTAATGCCCAAAGAAAATCAATAACAGAAAAGATATGCAATATTTTTTTTATGGAAGGGTCACCAAAGTCTTCATAAAAAAGAAGCCACCAAACCTCATTTTACATTGCCATCGAGCAACCCAAACTGATACAATTTTCTAATGCAACTCACTCCTTATTTATAAACATTAAAATTATGGTTCTAAAAATCAGACAAGACTAGCCGATTCGACCGGATCAACAGTAAACAGGTCAAATGACCAATCTTATCAATTTTAAATAATGGCTTTACATCAAACCGGATTGAATCAACTAGATTCGTCAGTTCAACTGATGAACCGTTGAACCAATCCCAATTTTTTTTAAACTAACCAATTCAAATGCTTTTTATATTTAAGTAATTAAATAAATTAATTTAATAAACCAAGTATAAAATA
>NW_021391016.1:0-343 GCF_001605985.2 Dendrobium catenatum
CGGTTTAAGCTTGCATAACGGTCGGTTGGGCCGCCGGTAATAACCGGCGGTCAGACCGCCGGTTAAACTGCCATTATTACTGGCGGCTGGACAACCTCCGGTCCAGATCGTTGGTAATCAATGAATTTCCTGTAGTGAGTGTTCTTTACTAGTGCATCATCCTCAATTCTAGTATATAAAAATGTAAAAGCTATCTGATCATGATCATACAAAAAAATTGCTATGTTGAGTTCGTCCAACATAGCCACATAAAGAAACTAATAAGATACTAAACTTTAAAAGTTTCTATCTTAAGTTAATCTAGCTAAAGGAAAGAGGTAGGATGGAGGTGGCACTAGAAATA
>NW_021391017.1:0-243 GCF_001605985.2 Dendrobium catenatum
AAAAACTAAACCATAGTACTATTTTTACATAAAATTTTAGTTAACGAAAGAAACCATATGTAATTTTAAAATTGAAACATAGCATATCCAAATATGTTGACAAACGTTGGTGAGATAAGCTTGATAAGGATGATATGAGGGGATCTTCTTCTTCTCCAACATATACATATATATATTACGAGGTGCAGCAAAAATATGGTAAGAAATATGATACTAAGATAAGAAAGAAAACTAAGGCAACAA
>NW_021391018.1:0-275 GCF_001605985.2 Dendrobium catenatum
TGGGGCATGTGAGATTGGAGGGTGATTCTGAACAAGACAATGAGTCTTTGGATGGTATGATGGATGACTTTGAGGAAGATGCTCCATCAAATGAGCTTGTGCCAGATGAAATAGCGCAAGTGCAATTAAGAAGCGGTAAGGTGTTGCCAACTCCGCTAAAGAAGGAAATCTCTAATAAAGATAAGGGGAAGGAAATAGTTGTTAATGAGGATATCATCCCTAAGGACTCCAAAAAGAAACACTCCAGTCAATGGGATAGATTACAATATCTTATC
>NW_021391019.1:0-288 GCF_001605985.2 Dendrobium catenatum
CACAGTAAAAGAAAAGCAAAAACACAAGGAAAAAAAAACGAATATTTTTTTATTTTAATTTTTCTAATTTTTTTGTTTTATGGAGGCATCATATGAGAATTTTTCAAAAAGTTAAAGTTTTAGAGTTCCACAAGATCAAGGAGTTTAGCTAATCCTAATCAGACAAAGGTAAGATATCCGATTTTGTTAACCCTAAATCAGACGTTTTTTATGGTATAAAATTTCTTTTGAAAAATAATAATGCAAAACTTAGAATAAACCTAATTGGGCAAAAAGAAGATTCAATCA
>NW_021391020.1:0-279 GCF_001605985.2 Dendrobium catenatum
TAAAAACTAAACTAAACTAAACCTAAACCTAAACTAAGCCAAACCTAAAACCTAAAATACTTACTAAACATAAACCAAAACTAAACCTAAACTAAACTAAAAATAAACCTAAACCTAAACCTATGCCAAATATTAAAAAAAGAAACCATAAACTAAACCTTAACTAAACTAAACCATAAAAAAAAAAATCCTAATAAACCTAAACCTAAACTAAACCTAAACCAAAAAAACTAAAATAAACCTTTTTTATGTTTTTAATTATTAATTTTTTTTTGGTAA
>NW_021391021.1:0-233 GCF_001605985.2 Dendrobium catenatum
ACAAACACTCCCCCCAGGTCTACAAGGTCCCCTTGGATGAAGCAACCCATGGCTGCTGACAAGGATCCTTCTGTCAGATTGAGTCGACTACCTCCTCTGACTAGGGACCAGGGACCACGATGGCCCGGGACGATGGAACCATGGGATCTTGATCGGGCCCATCATCCATTCCCCCACCATCCGCTTTAAGTGCAAAATGGTGCAAATTTCTATTTTTAAATATCTAATATTCC
>NW_021391022.1:0-468 GCF_001605985.2 Dendrobium catenatum
ACGATGCACATAACATGCATCAGCCAGACGAAATATTCCATCGGCCAGGATTATCACCATGAGTTTGATCAAATCATCCAGGACGATATAGTATCATCCAGGACGATGAGTTACATCAAGCACAGAAAAGTTCAGCAGATAGATTTTGAAGAGAATTTGTCACATCGTCCAGGACGATAAAAGTATCGACCAGGTTGATGTGACTAGAGATTGAAATCAAGAGAAGAATGGTGATGTTCAGGACCCTCAAAAAATAAAATAAGAAAAAAATAGTCAAAACGCAGAAAAAGAAAAACAAAAACAACAACAAAAGGAAAAACAAATATTTTGGATTTTAAATTTTCTAATTTTTTTTATTTAAAGAGGCATCATAAGATAATTCTTTTCAAAAAGTTAAACTTTTAGAGTTCCAAGAGATCAAGAAGTTTAATAAATTCCAATCAGAAGAGGGTAGAACATTTGATTCAG
>NW_021391023.1:0-229 GCF_001605985.2 Dendrobium catenatum
AACATGAATTTGCCTTTTTTGTTATCCATATCTAACCAAGTCTATGAGTTTTGGATTAATGATGTAAATACATAGCCAGTATTAATGCAGACTCATGTGTAATAAATTAGTTTATAAATATTTTTCAATATCTCTCATTATTAATTTAATGTATATACTGATCATATGTGTAGTTAATATCTAGTATATGATATATTGCCTCGATGAAGAAATTTTGGAACAAATAGTA
>NW_021391024.1:0-359 GCF_001605985.2 Dendrobium catenatum
GTGCCGCACCAGGTCACCCACAGAACTTTAAAAGGTGCACGTGCAACGATCATCTTAAATGGGATGGCATTTAATTGAAGCAGTTGAAGACTTGAAGGTTCGTTGCAAATTAGGGCTGAACTGTAATATTACATAAATTTTAAAATCTTAAATAAATTTATTTTTTTTTTTATTAAATTTGACTAATTGATTTTTAATCAAACCTAATTTAAATACTATTAATTCAATCAAGTATTATTTGTTAATGGATCTAAATATTTTCGTGGATTATTGACAAGCCAACTCGGTGAGTGAATGAGTGAGTGAGTTGTAATCTATGCGAGAGTGGAGAGTGAAGAGTGAGAATAGAGAAAATGAAA
>NW_021391025.1:0-224 GCF_001605985.2 Dendrobium catenatum
GTTTGTTCTAGCAAAGCTATAAATTGATCCACACCAATTTTTTTTTTTTGGGAATAAAGAAGTTCACTGGTTCAGAAGTCATGCAGATAAGTATTGATGTAGAACAGATATGGGGGGAGGGGTCATTTGAAAATTAAAATATGAATTTAATTTCAGACTTAAAAAAGGGGGAAAGTCGAGGGAAAACTTGAATTTCAAATCACCTTAATTGGGAAGGGATTAAT
>NW_021391026.1:0-560 GCF_001605985.2 Dendrobium catenatum
CATCAATGGTCAACTATAGTACTCTGACCCTCATTTCTTGAGAATAAAACCTTTACTATCATTGTCAGAGTATGATCCTAAGATTATTATTACCCGAGTAAGATTCTTGAATCATCATCATTTTATAACAGTCCTTTGATTACCATGACTTAACAACAATCCTTCGACCACTCTATCAACTAATTATGATTTCCTATCCATTGCTACCCACTATGGTATTCTGACTATTATAACCCAACTACACTGTTACTTACTAACTTTATCGTTTGTCATTGCTAATGATGCCATTAATGCATTTTATCGCCTATAAGGCCCATGCTCTCTATTTACTATTCTAACTCGCAACCTTAACAATAAGATTTATAATGGAATTCCCATGTCGTCGGGCTCTTCCAATTTTCACTACGAAATTTATTCTATACAATTTATGTCTATTAAATTGCATTAACACCTTCCATAATCATAAGGAAATTTTCATTTATAACTAATGATAAATACTAGTTGAAATCATTTCAACAAGTTTAGGTCCCATAGTCACTTTCATAACTTTTCCACATCAT
>NW_021391027.1:0-225 GCF_001605985.2 Dendrobium catenatum
GATGTTCGAGTTGAACGCAAGGAAAATGAGAATCTTTTAAGATGAATGTGTGAAAACATTTAAAAAAAAAATCAAGAAATGAATATATTAGAGTAGGTATTAAAATGACATTTATCAAAGATAAAAAAGTAGAAAATAGATTTAAATGGTTGGGGCATAAATAATGAAAGATAGAAAATACAAATATTAGAAGCAACAACAACAACAACATCAAGCCTTTATCCC
>NW_021391028.1:0-694 GCF_001605985.2 Dendrobium catenatum
CTCATCTTAAAGATTTAGAAAAATTAGTGATCATTGAACCTTACTCGAAACCACCATCTTCGACTAAAGTCCACTTTGTGGTAAACACTCCACCAACAATTTGTACACATATTTTTAAATTAAGCAAATTAGGAGTAGATGTTTATATGAATAATATGATATTACGCCAATGGAGCATGACTATAGTCATGCAAGTTATGCAAAAATTAAGTCCATGATTTATTTGACTCATATTTGACCACAACAAAAATAGCAAAAATAATAGATCGAAAATAAGTCATTAGTAGTTTGAATAGCAACAACAGTCATTGAAGCCAAGTATTGAACACGATAGCTCACCATTTCTCAAATTTTGATATTTCTTGTTGACCATCATTTGATGCCTTTTAATGATTGATATCTGATATTTGTATTCTCAGTTGTCTAGTCTCCCTTCATATTAAAAAAAATGATCAAATAGAGCACATTCCATCTTTTTCTATCCAATATATATTCTTAATATATAGACTCTCATATGATGCCAACCAACGATCAATGTTTTACACCCATGCATTATCCACCAACATAAAATGTTATAGACTTTGTTGCCCAGGTTCTAACCAATCTGATCTCCTCCAATAATATATAGCTTTAAGGCAATAAGATTCATATTATGGCCCAAGAAAAGTTCTCTCATCATTCAAGCCTATTACAT
>NW_021391029.1:0-401 GCF_001605985.2 Dendrobium catenatum
GATCTCCTTGGTGTCAAAGGACCCGGCGACTCCGCCGAACCGGGGAAGGTGGAAGTGATTTTGTAAGGGCTTCACCGCCTAGCCATGGGGGCTAAAGGAGAGACACTAGTTTAGTGCAATACTTGGGGGGGTGCCTCCAAGGAGTGGACGTAGGTCAAGGTTTGACCGAACCACTATAAATTCGGTGTGTTTTTTCTTAATATTGCTTCCGCATTATTTTCTTCTGCATTGTTTTTCGTTGTGGTGAATATTGGTTTTGGATTGTGTTTGTTTTAAAATATAGATTCACCTCTTTATTAATTAGCTAGGGATTAAGTTCAAGAGGGCCTAACATCCCTAACGATCTTTCAAGTGGTATCAGAACGGTTTTCATAAAATAAGTTTTTAAAAGCTTTTGAATT
>NW_021391030.1:0-363 GCF_001605985.2 Dendrobium catenatum
AGATTCATCAGATTGGTGTTGTGTAAATTAAACGAGAGTGAGAAGGGCGATGACCACAACATGTGAATGGCAAAAAAGTTTACAACAAAGGGCGATGAGATCAGGCGGTATGGTGAAGTGATGATAACAGATGTGTCATTTTTTATTTTATTGGTATTTTGAATCTTATGTATATTAATAATCAAATTTATGTGTTAAATATATAAATCTTAATATTTTGATTTATATATACGTAAATACCGCAAAATATTTTTATTCCATCTTTTATTAAGTTAGTATTGTTATGTCTCAAAAAATCATTTTAATTAGGTGCGGATCTTGATGCTAATATGAATTGGAAACTTATGAAAATTAAATTTGGGA
>NW_021391031.1:0-417 GCF_001605985.2 Dendrobium catenatum
ATAAGTTCCAATTTTAAATTAGCATGAGTCTTCTTAACCTTTTTGTATGATGCTTGGATTTTCTCACAAATCCCAAACAATTCATCATAGATTGGTTTACATACCTCTTCCTCATCACTTTGCTCAAAATGATCTTCCCCTATTAAGCACAGGTTTGTAGTCTCTTCCTCGGGTTCGGTCTCAGAGGAATCAGTACCAGATTCTGCCCAAAACGCCTTTTGAACTCTCTTCTTGTCCTTCCTAAACTTAGGTTTCTCCTCACCTTTTTTCTTTTCTTTGCTCGAGTGATCTTGAAGTGTAAGACAATCGGCTTTCACATGTTCAGGCTTCCTGCATTCATAACAAACAACATCAGAAGATCCATTAGAATGTTTATGATCATTACCTTTTCTCCAATGATGCTTATGCTTCTTCCTT
>NW_021391032.1:0-244 GCF_001605985.2 Dendrobium catenatum
CAAGTTGTCTCCAAAGATCATCTCTTTCATTGCAACAGCGACTCCCATAAACCGTTGCAATCTTCCAAAGACCCATCTTAGGAATCAACAAATCACCCAGGATAGCTTGTGAAGAATTACTTCTAACCATAAAAGAAACACTTCTAGTGTCCCAAAGCACCACCATACCACCAGATAAACCAACTGCTGGAACTTGGAAATAATCTCAACTATTCCCAATGAGATAATCAACCTCCTTCCTTCC
>NW_021391033.1:0-302 GCF_001605985.2 Dendrobium catenatum
TTATATTTTAAAAAGTGTATAAAAAATGAATAAGTATAATATTAAAATTAATTTATAAATAATAAGTCATTTAACTATAATTTGTACTCAAAATAATTAATATTAGGGTGTAAGGAGTCTGGCGTAGATGCCATGTATTAAACATTGGGAGAGGAGACAACGATGATGTTGAGGGTCAGGCATCGATGTTATGCAGTAAGTATAGGGCGTCAATGTCAAGAGGGTGTTTGTCGTCGATGTTGAGAGGGCGTTGGTCGTCAATGTGAAAAAGAAGTTAGACAAAGATGAGCTGTCAAGTTGGG
>NW_021391034.1:0-236 GCF_001605985.2 Dendrobium catenatum
CCCCTCTAACAATTAGGGCTGGCTCCGCCCCTGGTCAGGGGTCCCAGGGGGTAGCGCCCCTTGACGGGGTTCGACCGCTTTCTTTTTTTCTTTGTATTTTGTTCATCATTTCCTAATAATAACAAAACCTCTAAACAATGTAATCAATTATGTTATGGGGCAATTGCCTAAAGATCATAATATTTTAAAACTTTTAGGAAGGTGGTCAATTTGCTTAAAACCCTTGTTATAAAGAA
>NW_021391035.1:0-214 GCF_001605985.2 Dendrobium catenatum
GAACTGTAAGTCTAGGAGGGAAGGTATATGGATTTGTTATAGTGGATGATTTCTCAAGATTCACATGGGTTAGATTTCTTTTTCATAAAAGTGAATCATTTGAGGAATTCAAAAATTTTTCAACTTGGATTCAAAGAAAACTAGGATGTGAAATAATCTCTTTACAAAGTGATCATGGAGGAGAATTTGAAAATGAAAGATTTGAAAATTTTTG